>NC_050574.1:62300486-62550320 GCF_011100635.1 Trichosurus vulpecula | reverse complement strand
CTCCCCCTAAAAACTACCTTGTTTTTATTCTGTATAACAGGGTGTCCCAAAAGTCTCAGTGCAGCTTTCAGCTCTTACATGCACTAAGACTTTGGGACACCATGAAAGCATGATGCTGTACTAAGATTTTGGGACACGCTGCATATCTTTAATATCATATATATGTATCTGGGTATTCTCATATGTATATGTATATGTATACATACTATATATACACACAGTTTACATATGTATTCACACACACACACAACACCACCCACGTATGTGTCTGAATGTTTCCTTCAACAGAAGTAAGCTTCCTGAGGCAGGGGCTGCCTCATTTCTACCTCTCCAGTGCCCACACAGAGGAGGGGCTTGGTATCTACTTGTTGCTTGATGGATTCCCTTCCAACAATATGGGTCTTTGAACCCCATCTTTTTACTAAAGCCTTGCCCTCGGGCCCCCTCCCTTGGCAGGGAGTATTTGGGTGCTGGGACGAGGGGGCCTTTGCTTTGTCACCCTGGGAAACAGGCTTACCCAAGGTCACACAGATAACAAGGAGCAAAGCCACTCCTACAGGAGACCCAGAATCTGCCCTGGGGCTGCTTCTGCCACACAGGATCAGGCCCTCACCCCACATTCAACCCCACTAATCCCTACTTGGCCTTGAATCCAACTCCCAGACCTTCCAAGCCCACATTTGGGCAGAATGTGTCCTTTCTAGCCTGAGGTGCTATGAGATCTCCATCTCCTTGGAAGAGACAAAATCCCCTTAACTTGGCCTCCAAGGAAGCCCTTAGAAAAGCAAAAACACTGTTACATTTGGGACAATTTCACCAGCCCTTTAACATGGTGCCAGGGGCTGGAGCCCAGGGCCGCCTCCCTCTGCACCTCGCCCCCAGCACTCACACTGATAGTATTCCACTCTGCCCGTACACAAGGTGATGTGAAGTACCAGGATGAGCTGCGGTGTGGCCTCCAGGAAGGTCTCGAAGAGCCGCAGCATACTGATATCCATAGAAATGAAGTTGGCATAGTCGAGGTCAAACTCTGCTGGCTCCTCCTGCTTCCACAGGGCAAATCCCACTTTCAGGGCCTGGACACACCTGGCAGGGCACCGACAGGGGCAGAATTAGTCCTCTCTGTCCCAGGCAACAGAGCAAAGGCCCCCAAGGCTCCCTGCCAAGGGAAGGGCCCCAGCCAGGCCTAAGGCCATAGGACAGGATTTTGAACCCAGTAGCCATGACCTAACAGATTTCAGTAACAGATTTCATCCTAAGCCCTTTATGCATTTAACAACATTCTTCCGAGGAACCCACAGGCCTCACCAGAAACTAAAAAGGTCTGGGCCATACAAAAGGTTCAACCCCCCAGTTTGCCCATGGAGAATTCCAGCATTGCCTGCACCCTCTGACCAAGAGGACCGCCCCAATCACTGAACAAGTTCTGGGACAAGCAACACTATCTTGAATTCTAAACTTCCCCATGGAGGAGTTAATTAACTGATAATTATGATAATATATAATGATCAGTTTAACTCAGATCCACATAGCCCATGCTTTCCTCACACTGTTCAAGGAAAAGCCAAACACTTGATAATAAATGGTGCTCTTTATATTAGCCATTGAAAACTGACGGTCATGAATGCTGTTCTTGTTAATACTCACTTGAAAACTGTTCAAATGGGTGATGAAAGAAATGAGGCATTCCCTTTGATGCCCGTCCAAGTGGCAAAAACAGCCACTAGCAACAGCCTGAGCTTTGGGTGATTTTTCCTTGCATCAATCCCCCCTTGGCTCCTTTGAGATTTCTACCAGCCTGTGCTTCTAGATTTGGGCTAAGGGTAAATCCGCTCCCTCTTCAGCATTTCAAATGCTAACCTGTCTGCAGACCTCTCTTCTCCCCATCCTGGCTGCCCCTTCTGAAACTGGGGTGCCCATGAGAGAACACAGGACTCCTGCTGTGTGGCCCAATGCAGGTCAGACGATCACCTCCCAGGGTGTTAGCCAGGAGCATTTACTAAGCACCCTTCCCATCATCCTCTGCTTGAAGATCCTATGACTTGAGACTCCTACAGCGACACTGGCTCATATCGAGCTTGTGGTTCACTAAAACCCTCAGATCTTTTTCAAATGAACTGCTGTTTTGCTATGTCTCTCCCATCTTGTACTTGGGAGGCTGATTTACTAAATCCAAATGGTTACGACTTCACTTTTAAATTTCATCTCATTAGATTTGGTCTAATGTTCTCACCTCCCAAAATTCAGCAGCCATTTAGTAAGTGCCTCCTACATGCAGGGCACCAGGGATAGAAAGATAAAACTCAAGAAATCTTTTTTAGATCCCAAATCTGTCATCAAATCTAATAACTGATTGTTCCCAGTTTTGTACTGTCTGCAGATTTGACGAGCATACCATGTTTACCTTTATTCAAGTTACTGATAAAAATGGCAGCAGAGGGCCAAGTGGTCAGTCAGTAAACATTTACTAAGGGCCTCCTATGTGCCAGGCAGGCACTGTGCTAAGCATGGGGGACACAAATACACCATCTCTGGTGAGCTCCTTCCAAGTGGATATTAAGTCATCCAACCAGTGCCCAAACCACAGAATTGTATTAGTTTAGCCGACATCACCTTTTCCACGGGAACTGCACGTGTCGTCTAATGTTTGGGAAGATGGAAGTATACGGTATCTACAGCCTTCCCCTGACCAACCAGTCTCGTAACCTCATTAAGAAGGCGAATGAGGCTGCTGCAGCCTGACCGGCCCTCTAACAGGGAGTCCTATACTTGGGCAGGAATGGAGGTTGAGGTCATTGGCCTCCAGTTTGCAGCTTCCATTGTTTTCCTGCTCCCTTCTTCAGGCCTTCCCTGGGTGTCTGTCCCATTCATTGTCTCAGCTCTTTGAAGATCACACAACTATTAGCTAGCCATCCACCAGCCAGTTACCCTAGGAAGTAGTGTCACAGGCATCCAGGTCCTTATGACTTTGGGTAATTCTCTCCCTCCCAGCAAAGCTCCTTCTTTTTGGCAGAGAAAACAGAAGAACATATGGGTTGGTACAGGGGGCAGAACACAGACCTTGGGGTCAGGAAGGCCTTGATTTCAATACTGTCGGATGTGAAGGTCAAAGATTTAGAACTGGAAAGGGAATTAGGGGCCATTGAGTCCAACGATCTACAGATCACACAGTCCATGGCTCCAGCTACTGAGCCACTGCCCACCCCAGACTATCTGAACTACTTCTCCACCCCTGCCCTAGGAACCTTAGTCTCCAGGAGTATAAACTCCTTGTGGGTGGGAGCCTGTCTTTTTTGCTTGTATACCCAGTGGTTTAGCACACTGCCTGGCCCATAAGGGTCTGATAACTGCTTTCTCTAGTCTAATCTAAAAGGAGGGGGAGGGGAAGGACCTCTAAGGTCCCTTCAGGTATAAATCTAGGATGCTCTGCTCCCTGCTTAACTCTGGCTGTCCCACCTTTTATCTTCTACTGGAGCTAAAAACTAGGTTACATAAAATATTAGGCTAGATAAAAAAACCATCAGTTCAAAACACTACCGAAGTTTTTTGTAATCCTTAACTCCAATCCCCTGTCTCAGCTCGTCCTAAGCTTCAGTGTTCTTAGAGTGATTTTTCCAGGCCTAATCTGAAGATGACAGAGAAAGGCAATCATCAAAGCACAACAAACCCAACTCAGGTGGGGAAGGGGCCACAGAGCAAATGAATGGCTCTTTACTGTTGTTTTGTTAACATTTATATATATGGGATTGTTGGTTGGTTTTTTTTTTTTCGGTCAAAAGGGCAACAGTTTGAGTTTCAAGTTTCTCTCAGGAGCCATGACCCATTTGGCCTATTAGTGAAGGGGTCCTACATTCATGAGACGATACAGGAAGGCTCATTCCATTTCCAGGAATGATTCCGCCCCATTTACAGCTTTACTACATTTTCAATTCAAAAGCAACAAACATTTAGGAAGAGCCTACTGTATACTGAGCCTTTCACAAGCATCTATGACTCCTAAGAGCCCTATTTGAGAGGTGGAGCTAGCACTATGACCCTATTTCAGAGGTGAGGAAACTGAGGCCCATGGAGGAGTAAGGTTTGCCCAAGGGCACAGAGCAAATGAACAAAGCAGGACCTGGAACTCTTCACCGGACACCATGAGACCTCAACCAGCTAAAAAATGTCTCCCCTCTGAAAGAAGCAGATTTGAGTAAGAGCCCACAACACGAAATGTTCTGGTCCCTGGCTGCGCCGCAGGGCAGGAGCGACTATGGTGCTTTTTTATTCACCCATCTTTGCTCCCAAGGGCACCATGATTACTGCACCGAGTTGGAAGAATGACACTGGTAGGCAAGTCCCACAAGTCTCTGTAATTCCCCAGAGCAGGAGGTGGCTAACATAACACACTTCACCCAAGTCACAAACGGAAGCCTGCTGAGTAGGACTGAGAAGACGGCAGGCTTGGCAGCCAGACAGTGCCCATTCCTGGAAAAGAGCTTCCCGGCCACAAGCAGTGGGGAAACACTGGCCCACGGGCCACGGACTCAGTGGGTCAGGAACTAAGTCCCTCTTCCCTCTAGCTCTTGAAAGGTGGTGGATGAGATGATCCTTGAGGTTTGTTCCAGCTTTAACATTCCCTGTTAATAGTAACTGGCATTTCTGTAGTGAGAGGCAGCTCGGTATAGCAGATCAAGAGATGGCCTTAGAGTCCAAGTCCTAGTTGTGTAGGACCCTGGGCAAGTAATTTTACTTCCAAGGGGGATGAGAGGAAGTTAGACAGACAGAGGGATAGGCAGAGAGACAGACTGAACATTTCTTAAGCACTAACTTCTGGTACCCCCCTCGGGAGAAAACCCACTTACAACGTGCTCAGAAGTTAACTCCTCTGCCTCCCTCCCCCCACCCCTGGCTTTACAACTCCCTAAAAAAGGCTTTAAGTCTCCCTCCCTTCCCTTAGAAAGTAAGCTCCCAGAGGGCAGGCAGTCTTTTTTTTTTTTCTGCATTTTTATTCTCAGGGTTTGAGCATGTAAAGATTTAATAAAATGCTTTATCTCAAACGGCTCAAACTCTTAATCTAATCTACCCGACTAAAGATAAGACTGGGAACTTAAGAGTTGGGGAATGGGGAGCAGGTAAGACAGTGCCTAACTTACAGCTTACAAGCCAATGGTTTGGGACAAAGATGGCCTCTGGCAAAGAGTATCAGTCCCGGTTCTGGAGAGGAGAGCCACAGGGTAATTATTTAATAGTAATCATGACAGTATTTATATTTAAATTTAGGGCGGTTAGGTGGAGCAGTGCCAAGCCTGGAGTCAGGAATCCAGCCTCACACTTTCTAACTGTGTGACCACGGGCAACTCACTTAAACGCTGTCTGCCTCAGTTTCTACAATCATAATAGCACCTACCTCTCTGCCTTATTTTGAGGACCAAATAAAATAATTATAAAGCGCTTATAAAAGTGCCTAGCACATGGCAGACGCTCAGTACTTGCTTGTGCCCTTTCCTTCCCCACCTGGAACTGGCACGGACTTGTCATCTAGTCCCTCCCCTTCCCCCCCGCCCAGGCGTCATCTGACAAGGGGGGAAACTGAGGCACCGCCGGTGGCGCGGAGACTTGCCTATGCAGGTAGCCCAGGTGCAGGAGGTGCAGCAGCGCCAGGCCGCGGCCCGGGGGCGGGCCCGGGTGCAGGTCGGCGGGGTCTCCGCGGTACCAGATCCAGCTGAAGAGCTGCAGGGCGGCCGAGGAGAGGACCAGCGCGGCCAGCTGCAGGGCGGCCCACAGCAGGCGGCCCTGCACCGCGTACTGGCCCGCGGCCCATACGTCGGCGCCCAGGTCCAGCACGAAGGCGCCCGTGCCGAGCGCCGTCAGCAACAGGTCGCGGAGCCGGCAGGCCCGGGGGGACCGAGGCATGGCCCCACTTCCTCCCGCCTCCGCCGGCCCCACTCTAGCCCGGTCCTCCGGCCGGCGGGGTCAGAGGAGGGCGGAGAAGAATGAGGCGGGGATGTCCTGCCCCTTCCATCCCGTCCCCTCCTATCCCCGAGGCGTCCCGCCCCTTCCATCCCGTCCCCTCCTATCCCTGAGACGCCACACCCCTTCCTTCATGGCCCCGCCTATCCCTGCTACGCCCCGCCCCTCCCATCTTGTCCCCTGCTATCCTCTACGTCATCTCTTCCCTTCTTCCTCCCCTCCCCTTCTCTGCGGGGCCCGCCCACTCCCTCCTTTTCCTTGCAAGAGCCCTGCCCCTTTCACGTCCTCACGTGATGGGGTGAGAGGGCCCTCTCCTCGCCCCTAGGACCATCTCTAGGGGGCGGAGCGAGATCAGACATAATCTACCTCCTCCCCAGTGGGGCGGAGATCCGGGGAACTCCTCCCCTGCGGTCCCCGCCCCAGCCAGGCCTCCGGACATTTGTTTTTCATGCTTCACGTGCTCCGGGAAGTATCTGAACGGGGAGGAGCCTCAGTTTCCTCCCGGTGGCCCGGAGCTACGACTTGTCCAGCTACCCCTCCCCCAACAGTGAAGGGAAACACTTAGAATCGTGGAGGGTGTGAAATTAACCGAGGGCAAGGCCTCTGTTGGGTCTGGTTCCCTGATCCAGCCCGTCCAGGCAACTGGTTCCTGGAGACACCAGGCCGGGGACCATAATGACGGGCCCCAAGCCTCTCTTTTTTCTTCACCTTGTGGGAATTGTGGTTTTGGGGATCACTGGACTTCCCCAAATTGTGAGAACACGTGGCTTTGGGGAATCATTGGACTTACTAGGCAGGGCCAAAGTCCTGAGGAAGAACCCTTTGATAATCCCTAGGGAAGGCTGTACAGACCACAGGACTCCCAGAGGAAGACCAAGTGGTAGCCATCCCTTAATCTGTGGGGCTCACAGGGCCTCCTAGGGGTGAGACCCTAAGGAGGACCCAAGCAATAGCCCCTTAGGACGGCAGTAAGATCACAAGGGCTCCCGAGACAGGGCCAGAAGTCCCAAGTGATGTCCCCTTAAGAAGGCTGTACAGACCACAGGGCTCCCCAAGGGAACCCAGAGTGATAGCCCTCTTAGCACCTCATTGGGAATTACAGGACACCCCAAGACAAGATCCAGGAGTAAACCCAGCAAGCTTCCGCTGCCTATTGCTTCCCTTCACCTGACCTTAGAAAGATCCATGCGATTTGCCCATTCTCACCCAAAGAACTCAAGACCAGAGTGGGCAGAGAAATGCATTTTATTATGCTCTCGGGTGTAGTGTTCATGGGAACACTCACACTGATACAGCTGCAGGAGCAGGGGTAACCATTCCCTCTACTCCTGCTAGAGTTATAGTTAGTTTACAATCTTTATTTTTTCACATAGTTTTCCTAGGTTATAGTTTATACAGGTAGGATAATAAGGATACAGAAGCAAAAGTGAAGTTAATTAGATTTTCCTTGTCTTAGTTTAGGATTAAACTATATTCTTTTACTTCCCCTACTTTCCCTCTTTAACATATGTAAATTAGCAAATCAGTAGTCCTGGATTCTTGACCAAGATCAGAACCTAGATAAGCTTGAACTGGTTCAAGTGTGTTTGGCCTCTCTAATTCCCCAGACTGCCTTCTCAAAAAGCATGCATATGCATACAAGCCTCTGACTTCTCCCCTAACCGACCTTGAGGCCTGGTCTCTGCTAAAGCTGTGGTGGGGGAGGGCGGGGAAGCACACCTTTAGTTCCGTGGAAACAAAACTCCTCCCATTTCTTACAACCTGAAATGATTATTTTTGAAAGGGGGAGGTGGTTCTAGGAGGAGGAATCAGGAGAGGCTGTATGTCAGTAAGTCAACAAGCATTTACTGAGCATCCGCAATGTGCCGGGCAGTGTGTAAGCACTGGGGATATGAAGGTCCAGGCTCTCAAAGAGCCCAGTTTGATGGGGGACACACCTTTGTCCAAACAAGATACATATGGGATAAACTGCAGATGGTCACTAGAGAGAAGGCACTAGGGTTAAGGGAAATCAGGAAAGTCGTCTCACAAAGATGCAGTTTTAGCTGAGCTCTGAAGGAAGCCAGGGAAACCAGGAAGTGGGGATGAGGAAGAAGAGGGAGAGTATTCCAGGCATAAGGAGCAGCCAGGGCAAAAGCCTGGAGGCCGGAGATGGAGAAGGGAGGGACTTGGCAGCTGTATAGACATGGAAAGAGCCTGAGACCTGCAGTTAGGAAGACCTGAATTCAAACCCGCCTCAGACACTCACTAGCTGCGTGAGCCTGAGCAGGTTCACTTAACTTCTGTCTGCCTCGGTTTCCTTGTCTGTCAAACGGACGTAATGATAACATCTACCCCTCAGGGTGCTTGTGGGGGGCCAATGAAATAATATTTGTAAAGTGCATAGCACAGTAGTAGCTTACACTGTAGGAGATTAATAAATACTGGTTTCCTCCTGCCACTGTTCCAGAATGGCGGATTACTGGAGGGGGAAGGTTGGGTGGGAGGGGCCAGGCTGGGAAGGGCTTTCTCAGTCCACTGCTGCGTACCCCTTTGCCCCACCCCAGCAGCCCGGAGGTTTGGGCTTCAGAATCTCTTGTGCACGCTCTGGCCACTCTCTCCCCACAATGCTTCTCTCCTACTGGGGGAGCCAGGACTCCGATCGAGTGAAGCCCCATCATCAGGCAGAGGAGGAGCAGGGATCCCCACGGCCCGCAAGGGGAGCTGGCCGACTCGATGCACCTTTCATAGTTTGCAAAGTCCACCTCCCTCACGGCACACAGGTGCTCTGCCCGGCAGCCCTGGTCACAAGGGTCCAAGTCATAATTGACAGAGTTGTACTGGTAGTATCTCTGCAGGGCACGGTTGTCCTGTGTAATCTGGTCCAGTACCTGCTGCATGGAGGCTGCTGAGCCATCCTGGGCCTGGAAGGCTTCCGTCAGTCGGTATTCCTTCTCCCAGCTTGGGGCCTGCAGGTTGGCATGGGTGAGGTTTAGATAGTAAGTCACCATGTCCTGAAGGGGGAAGAAAAGCAGCAGAAATCAGCTATGACCTGGCAACAGATTAGCCAAACACTCCCAGCTCTCTCCTCCTCTGTCTCTTCTTCCTCCTCCTCCTCCTCCCTCATCTCTTCCTTCTCTTCTTCCTCCTCCTCTCTCACCTCTTCCCCTTCCTATCTCCTCCTCCTTCTCTGCCTCAAATGCCTGTGGCACTTAATGTATATTCCCAAATGCTGAAAGGCTCCACTGGATCTGTGATATAATAATAGAATAATAGCTAACATTTATTTAGTGCTTACTATGCGTCAGTCACTGTGCTAAGCGCTTTACAAATATCAGCTCATATGATCTTCACACAACAACCCGGGAGGTAAGTGCTATTATGATCCCCGTTTCACAGATTGGGGCAGATGGAGTGAGGTTCAGTGACTTACCTGGGGTCACCCAGCTGATGAAAACTCTCCTCAGTCTGGACCTTTCCTCCCTTCAGGGGTGCAGATCACACCCCAATTTGAGTGGCTTTTGTCCTCCCACCAGGTAACACCCTGGGTGGCCCAGCCCTCTAAGGACCAGCCAGGCGCAGTTCAGTTTACTACAGGGGCCCTAATGGGCTGCATGCCTCTCCTGCCTTCTCCCTTTCATGTGCCTCTATCTCCCATCAGAGTGGAGCAGAGACTGTCTTTCTTCTTTGTTCACCTTTGTTCCCCCAGCTCTCAGCACTGTACCGGGACACAGTGAGTACAGTCACCCAGGCTGCAGGCCCTGGAGTCCTCTCAGCTCCTCTCTTTTACCCCTCACCCCCTTATCCAATCAGTGGTAAAGTCCTGCCATTTCTATGTTCATCTTTCCTACAAATCTCTTCTCTCCTCTGCCCCCTGCCACCACCAGGTACGGGTCTCTCTTGCCTTCCCCCCTCCAAAAAGAAAAACAAAAAGAAACAATCATCTTACCAAGAACTGATAATCATTTTATATTAAATTCGAAACCCCAATAAGAACCAGAGCCTGAACTAATCAAACAGAAGAGTCTGGACCTAACAGCTTCTTTGTTCTCTGAGTAACTCAGAGAATGCCTCTTCTTGTGTCAAGGAGCCCAGATGAGGCTGACTTAGGTGTGTCTGCTCTCAAGTGTGCTGATAAGTAAGCAACATCCCCAACTACATTTTCTCCAATTAGTTTATTTCCTGCATTAGCCAGAACTAACAAGTGTGAGGTTTTCTGACACATATGACTCCTTAGGTTTCACGACTCATGTATCATATGATGTCTGTAGAAACAAAAGTTTAATCATTCCTTACATCACCTCGTGGCTAACCCCACTGAAGCCATACTCCACTTGGCTGTCAAACTGATCTTCCTAAAACACAGATCTGACCATGTCAATAAACTCCAGGGTCTCCCTATTTCTCCATGATCAAATAGAAGCCCTTTTATTGGCTCTTAAAGCCCTTCATAGCCCACCAGCCATAGCCATGTTCACAAATCTGGGGGGGATGGGAAGGAAGCATTTATTAAGTACCTACTAGACTCCAGGCACTGTGCTAAGCAGTTTATAAATAATCATATTCTTACAACATCCCTGAGAGGTTGGAGTTATTGTTATCCTCATTTTGGGGAAACTGAGGCAGGCAGAGGTTAATTGTCTTGCTCTGGGTCACACAGCTGGGCAGGGTCTGAGGCAGGTGTTAAAATCAGGTCTTCCTGACTCCAGCAATATAACCACTGTACTCGCAGCTGCCTCTGGAACCAAGAATGTCAGAGCTGGAAGGCACTTCAGAAGCCATCTAGTCCTCATTTTGTCGTGGAGGAAGGTGAAGCCAGAAGCAGAAAAGTCACTCACAATCAGACAGCTAATAAGTGGCACTTATTATTAGACCTCTCAATATCATTATTATTACTCAAACCCAGGCTTTTGGGCCCCAAGCCCAAGACTTGCTTTTCTTTCCACTTGTGGAAACATGTTAAAAAGCTGGCTCTTTGTTTCTTTAGAATTGTTAAGAAATTATTTCCATAATCTTCTGAGAAGCCCCTTGGAAAGGTGGGTGAGAAATGGGTGAGAAAAAAGCTTTTCTTAGGGAGATAGCTTAACCAGTCTACTGCCTCCCCACCCCTAGTGAATAGCCCTAGGAGAAACCAGTCTCCATTTTTATCTTTTTTCGTTTCCATTTTTAAATGACTAAGATATTTGATAAAAGAAAATCTGTGCTTTTGTTTACTTACAAGCTGCCGGTGGCTCAGTGCATAGAATGCTGGGTTTAGGGTCAGGAAAATTTGGGTTCAAATCCAGCCTCAGATACTTATCTATGTGACCCTGAGCAAGTCCCTTGTCTGCCTCCAACCTCTGTCTGCCTCAGTTTCCTCAGCTGTAAAATGGATGTAATAATAACCCCTATGACGCTGCAGAGTTGTTGTGAGAATCAAATGAGATAATATTTGTGAAATACTTCTCACAGTTCCTGGCATGCAGTTGTTTTTCAGTTGTGTCCCCATTGTGTCTCCGTGACCCCATTTGGAGTTTTCTTGGCAAAGATAGCAGAGTAGTTTGCCATTTCCTTCTCCAGCTCATTTTACAGATGAAGAAACTGAGGCAAACAGGATTGAGTGACTTGCCCAGGGTCACACAGCTAGGAAGTGTCTGAGGCTGGATTTAAACTCAAGTGTCTTCCTGTCTCCAGACCCAGAATGCTCAATCTGGGCCGAGAAGACCCTCAGGGCTTCAAGTCAAAACAGAAACAATTGCTGTTTACATTCCCTCAGCCAATCAGGGCCCAAACAATGACCATGAGAGGCCTGGGACCTACTGTTGACTAGGTAAAAGAGGCCATCCTCCCCCTCATTCCTTGTCTAGCCTTAATCACTGAATGGGCAGTGTCAAACTGAGACATCTTAAAAACCTTAGCTTTAAAAGGCCCAGGTCTCCCACTGCATCCAGGGCCATCTCCAGTCATCCTGATCTGTATCTGGCCACTGGACCCAGATGGCTCACTGGGAAAGAGTAAGACTCGAGGCTTTGCACAGCCCTGCCCTCACCTCAATCCAATTCACTTGCATATCTTGGCATCACCTCTCTGATGTCACAGTCCTCTTCGAGAACCAAGGACAAACAACAACCACCCAGAACACTAACCACTGAGCCACTAGCTTCCTCAAAGCTAAGAGGCACATCACCAAAACATTGGCCAAACACTGTGGATTAATTTGTTTTAGTTCAACAACTTGTGAACCCATCTGCTAAGACATTGTGGGAGAGGGGGAGCTGTGATTTGTGGGAGTGGAGAGTCAAGCCCTCCCAATACAGTCAATGAAGGCTGCTGTGCCCCTCCCCCAATTCTTCCTATCACTCGTGACCAGGGAGCCCTCCTCAAGGCACCTCCAGCCATGTTTGTCTAGTTACTACCTCAGCCCTTTGCCCTGCTTCCCAAAGGGGATCCCCAAAATCAAAGATGGATTGCCAACCTGCTGAGGCACCGTCAGTCCCTCCTAGGGGATGAGAAGGGCTGAGGGCCTGCACCAAAGTGATGGCTGTGTAAACAGATCAAAGTGGATGGATGACAGATGCTGTCCGTGGTGGTCAGAACAAGATTTTGTAACTCATTTGCTGTGTGGGGTCAAGAAGACAGCCAATTACCGGGACCCGCTAAGTCTTCCTCTACAACGTATGTGACATCCATCCCTGTCTCTTTGCTCATGTGACTATACCGTCCAAATTCAGGCCCTCATTATCTCTTTTCCTGGGCTATTGAAACAGCTTCTTAATTAGTCTCTTTCCTCCAGTCTCTCCTTTCTCCAACCCACCCTCAGAGCTGTCAAATCAAGCACAGGTCTGAACACACCTTTCCCCTGCCCCAAAGCCTCCAGGGACTGCCTCTAGAATAAAACACAAACTCCTCAGCTTGGGATTGAAAGCCCTTCACCACAGGCGCCGGCCTCCTTCCTAGATTCATTATACATCATCTTCCTGCAATCTATATTCCAGCCCAATCAACCTATTTGCTGCTCCCACAATGTGTTCTACCCCTGGCTTTCAGGCCTCAGCACAAGCTGTCTCCCTCCTCACCTCTGTCATTTGGAGTCCCAGGGTCAAGGTTCAGCTCCTTTGCCACCCTCTTTGGAAAGCCTTCCAATGCCCCCAGTCCTGAGGGTCCTCATTCCCCTCCTTCAGTGGTCTGAGATCTACTTCTCTGTTTACATGTTGCCTCCCCATGCTAGGAGGGCAGGGGCTGTTTCACAGCCAGTGTGCCCCACACACACACACACACACACACACACACACACACACACACACACACAGCAGGTGGTTAGCAAATGCTTATTGCATTGAATTAAATTAAGTTGGATGGGGCCATGTCTGTGTGTACCTGAAGTTGCAGGGTGTCTTGATCATAGTCCCAGACTCGGATCCCAGGATTATTGGCTCCGTTGTTCACCCCGGGAAGTGTTGTCTTCCAGGGACTCACCCCCGGAGCTAGGAACATGACGCTGATGGGACCACCTTTACAGAAGAAGGCAGAAGTGAAACCAGTTCAGATTTCTGACACTCACATTCAAGGACATCTAGAATCTAGCCCCACTCTGCTTCCTTTAAAAAAAAATCAGTTGATCAAAATCTGTTTTCTCTGCTACCCTTGTCTTCTAAGCGTATGTCATGGTGGTCCTCTCTATTTGCTCTAAATTACAGCCAACCCAAACTACTCACAACCCCCACCTGCCCCTTGGCTTCCATCACTCTCCATGATGATGTTACCCCTCTTCCTGTCTCCTCCTTCTTCATCCCTCAAAACATTCCTCAAACGCACCCCCCCCCCCATCTTCCCAGACAGCGATGACCCTTCTCCCTTTGTACTCCAGAGCAGTCTGCCTCCTACTTGGCATGTATTTCTGCAGATATTCTCCCCTACCTGACTGCGTCCTCCATGAAGGCAAGGCCTAAATCTTATCTGATCTGTGTATCTTCCCTATCACCCAGCATGGTGCTATACCAATGGTTTGTTGGTGTAATTTATGGAACTGAAATGTAGGAGGCTCCTAAGTCCTAAGGGCAACTTGGTTTTGCAGTGGATGGAGTGTCCAGCCCGGAGTCAGGAGAACCTGAGTTCAAATCTATCCTCATACACTTACTAGCTGTATGACCTTGGGCGAGTCACTTTACCCTGTTGCCTCAGTTTCCTCATCTGTAAAATGAGCTGGAGAAGGAAATGGTAAACTGCTCCAGTCTCTTTGCCAAGAAAACTCCAAATGGATCACAAAGAGTTGGGCATAACTGAAATGACTGAACAACAAGAGACCTGCAAGTGGCAGTTCCCTGGCCAAAGAAATCCCTGCAGTTTGGGAGGGAAGGCCACTTGGAAAAGGGAGAAGACATAGCTTGAAGCTACCCTGGAGGACAGGACACTTGCCTGTGTCATCATAAAACATCCGGAAGCTGTCCGTGTGGTGATGACCAAAAAACTGTCCAGCAATAACATGATGGTGCTTCCTGATGAGTTCCACGTAGCGCTGATTGAAGTGGGGCCGGAACCAGGCTTTGTTTCGGGTCTTCTCAAAGAAGCCGGGGGGTATGTGGCCAGCAATATACACCTGACAAAGGAAAGGGTTCCAGCTCTCCACGGTGCCAAAGGGGAAGTCTCAGAGAGATGCCTCTGTCCTTCCCGCATCCCCTCCATCTCTGCCTGCTGAAATCCTGGGCCTCCTGGAAGGCCACAAAGTGGGATGGGCCAGTAGGACCACTGGCTGGGAATCCTCTCCAGCTACGGTCCCTTCCAACTCTGAGACTCTGGGAAGGATGACGATAGCTTGGGGAGGCTCAGTGGAGCGCTAGAGAGAGCATTAGGCCTGGAATCAGGAAGACCTGAGTTTCAATCTGACCTCAGACACTCACCAGCTGTGTGACTCCTAACTGGTTTTCCTCAGCTGTGAAATGGGCTGTTAGTGCGTGGCATTTAGTAGGTACTCTATAATAGCTTATTTCCTACTCCTCCCCTTCAGGAAGCCCTCCCTGATTGTTCCAACCTAAAGACATCTCTTCCCTTTTTCTGAAATTGCCACTTAGTGGGTCTCATTATCTGTCTTATTATCTAGGCATTAAGAGGGCATCAAGACCAATATGAGTCACCACCATAACTTCCTCCTCCTTATCATGGCCATTCTTTACATATTACAAAATACTTTACACACATTATCTCATTTGAGCCTCCCCACAGCCCTTGGGAGGTAAATGCTATTATACTATCCCATTTTACAGATAAGGAAACCAAGGCTGTCCAGGGTCACAGAGTTTGCTAAGTGTCCGAGGCAGGATTTGAATTCAGGGCTTCCTAGTTCCAGTCTCTGCACTTTACCCACTGCACCACCTATTTGTCTAAAATGCCACGGTGGCTTAAAAAAAAAAATGAACGTAGACTTAGGTAGCATTAGGAAGAAGAAATTGTCCAGAATGAGGGAGGTTACTGGTTCCCTCGCCCTGTTGTTGCCCCAGCCCAACACCATCTGGAGGAAATGTGCTCAGTTCTAGGCACCACATTTTAGAAGGACAGGAAGAAGACATCGAGCCCATTTAGAGGAGGGGAACCAGGAGGATGAAGGGACTCCAAAGCAGGCCACGGAGAGATCCGCTGAAGAAGCTGGAGCTGCTTCATCTGGAGAAGAAAAAACTTGGGGGGAAAATAATAATCTTCAAGTAAAGAAGGGCCATTAGAAAGGAGAGAGATTTGACATGTAGAAAGAGAGAGACAGATATATATATATATATATATATATATATATATATATATATATATATATATATATATATATATATATGTATATACATGTACATGCATAAATAAAAATTCAATTAATACATCTACAAGCACTTATTAAGCATCTTCTATGTACCAGGCACTGTGCTAGGTGTTGGGGATCAGAATTAACATATGGAAAAAGGTTCCTAAGAATTGGGGTTGTCCATAAATGGAAGGAACCACCTTCAGTGGTGGCCTTCAAGTAGAAACTTGATGACCATGCATTGGGAATGACAGAGAATCCTCTTAAGGTATGGGTTGAAATTCTAACAATGATTAATCATTTATACAGCCCTTTGTAATTTACAAAGTGCTCTGACATGTGTTATCTTGTTTGAACCACCCAACAATCCTGCTGGGAGGTTGGTGCTATTATCATCCCCATTTTACAAATAAAGAAACTGAAGCTGAAAAAAATGAAATGACTTGACTGGAGGAAGGGAGGTATCACACAATTAGCAAGCGTCCAAGGCGGAAATCGAACTCAGGCCTTCCTGACTCCAAGCCCAGCACTCTGCCTGCTGCACCACCTGGCTACCTTGGTGGAATGATGCCTTACTTAGCTCGGCCTCTTCCCCAGGAGCACAGAGCCTTGCCTAGAGCAGGTACTCAGTAAAGGTTTATTGAATAAAAGAGAGGTCAGGAGGATGGGGAGAGGCCAGGGCTGCCGCCCTCAGAAGGAGGAGGAGGAAAGCCATTTACTTACCTTTTCCCCTTCTCTGGATGCATTGTTCAGCACATCATCCAGCCACCGAAACTGGCTCGCCGGGTCGTCCAGGTCGGCCGTCTGCTCGTTGCTGCTGTAGTATAGATTGGTGTTGAGAACCACGATGCGCCCGGCCTTGTTTGGACCTGGCAGCCTCTCCGTATAGAAGGCACCTGGGGTGACACATGCAGAGAGAGGGCTGAAAAGAAGGGGTATGTGTGCTCCTGATGACATGCGTGCCGAGGCCTATGCCACCCCCATCTTCTCCTTCAGCTCTAAGTGGAAGCAGAGCAGGACGCCTGGGGTTCAGGAGCCCTGACGCCTGGAGTCAGGAGAGCCGGGTCTGAGACCAGGCTCTGCCCTTAACTGTCTGGGTGACCCTAGGCCAGGCTCTTCCCTTCTGGCTGAGTTTCCTCCTCCAGAGTGATCTCTTGGGCCTTCCAGCGCCAACATTCTGACTCCCTAAAGAGCATGCCGGCTTGGTCACCTATGCTCTATCTTTCTTTGCCTTAGCCCTTCCCAGGGGCCACAGAACTTCTGTCCTTCTCACTTCCATTTCCTCCTGTATTCCCAGCAGCACCTCAGGTCTCTTTATTGCCACACTGTCACAGGGGACATCTTGTGTCACTTATTGATATTAACAGTCTTCTGGGTAAGTGACCTTCCACTGGGCTCCCTGGAAACCTTGCTAATCCAAGGTGTCACTGCTCCTGCTAGAGCCAAAGTGCTTCCTACCAAAGACGCCGCAACACTTTTCTGCCTGGGGATGAAGAAGAAGTCAGAAAAATCTCAACTTGAGCCTTTTCTCCCCAAAAAATCTGCTTTGGACTTGGAACTATGCCCAAAGGGCTAGAAAACTGTATATACCCTCTGATCCAGCAATACCACCACTAGGTCTGTATCCCGAAGAGATCATAAAAGTGGGAAAAGGACCCACACGTACAAAAATATTTATAGCAGCTCTTTTTGTGTTGGCAAAGAATTGGAAATTGGGGGGATGCCCATCAATTGGGGAATGGCTAAATATGTTGCAGTATATGAATGTAATGGAATACTATTGTGCTATAAGAAATGATGAGCAGGTGGATTTCAGAAAAACCTGGAAAGACTTATATGAACTGATGCTGAGTGAAGGGAGCAGAACCGGGAGAACACTATACACAGTAACGGCAACATTGCACGATGACCAACTCTGATAGACTTAGCTCTTCTCAGCAATGCAAGGATCTAAGACTCATGAGGAAAATGCTATCCACATCCAGAGAAAGAACTACAGAGTCTGAATGCAGATTGAAGTAAACTATTTGCTCTCTGTCTTTTTTTCTTTCTTGTGGTTTTCCCCTTTTGTTCTGACTCTTCTTTCACAACATGACTAATGTGGAAGTATGGTTATACATATATAGTCTATATCAGATTGCATGCCATCTTGGAGAGGGAGGAATGGGGGGGGGAAATTTGGAACTTAAAATCTTGTAAAAGTGAATGCTGAAAACTATCTTTGCATCTAATTGGAAAACATAAAATACTATTGAGTTGGGGTGGGGGGTGGGATCTGCTTTGGATCCAAGAAAATAGGCCTCAAATTAGGGAGCTAAACACATTTTCTAGCTTTTAAGTGGGGGGTAGGAGGACAAAGGGTAAATAAAAAAAGGACCTTGGGCTCTGATTCCCAGTATTCAGGTCTAGACTCAATGAACTTTATTATCAGTGAGGTTCTACAGAAGGGTCTCAAATAATCCTCTGGAAAGGCTCAAAACATATACTTGGCTGGGGTACTTCCTAGGCAATATACAGACAGGTAAAGGCTCTGATGATCAGTAAGCACGCTTCCCTCCCCTGGCCTGGCTTTCCCTCTCTTCTTCTTCCCCTCTTCATCTCTGCCTTCTGTGGGCAGAGCCCAAACCCAAACTAGAGGTGATGGGATGGCTGGGTGGCTGCTGCCTACAGAGATCTCATGCAACTTCCACTGCCGCTGCCTCTATAGTGGTACTGTCTGGGTTTGTTGTTTTGTTTCATTTTGTTTCAACTTATTTTCAAGTCATTATGATAGTAAAATATGTATGTACATGAACAGGAAGAAAGCATTTTTCTGAAATTTGGAATCAGACTACAACCCAAATATAAGGCTTGGGGAATCAGATTGATGGAATCTGAATAATGCTGTCCCCAGCCCCAGTATCCTAACTTCCTTATGGGCCCCACTGAACAGCCAGCATTAACCATCCTGATTAAACCACACAAATCTGTCTTTAACCACACCACAGGCCTCCAGACTCAATATAACCAGTGTCCCTAGCAAGCCATTGCCCTTAGATCCAGTTCACATATTTGAACAGGTGTGTCCTTTTACTCTACCGTAATTATACCATCCATTTGGCCGAAGACAGGACCACAATACCTAACTATCTATCTTGATAGATATCTATCTATCTATCTATCTAATACCTATCTATCTTGATAGTCAGGACCACAATAACTAGCCAATCAGAAAGCAGCAAGACCAGGATGTTTGACCACTGAACCATAGAACCCTCCCCCTATTACCTAATCCCTTAACAAATCCCTCTCCCCTTTTTAATATTCATGATTTCTGTTGTGTAATAGCATCATTACACTATAAAATTGCATGTCTTGTCTTTCTAAGTTGCTGGTTCCTTTTGGAACCTGTCCTGCTTCTGAGGGGAGTCAATCCTCAATAAATGCCTATACTTGGATGAGAGGTGGTCTGACTCTGAATTCTTTGAGACGGTGCCACCCCAACACACCATGAAACCTCAACAAGATGGCACCCTAGATATGTCCACCTCTGCTTTAGGCAGGCCCACATTTTCAGTACTGTCTTCAGTCTGACTCTTTCTGGTACTGTTGCCTGTGGCTCTTGAGCTCTGAAGTTGGTGAGTTTGATGCTAGTGAGGCCAGGGTTATAGGCACAATTCCCACATGGGCTAGGAAACTAAAGAAAGTATGCTTCCTTCTGTTCCATGGTCCCAGACTGCATTCCCGGCCCCACCCTGCCATCTCTGTAATTCAGAAGGTGGCCTGAGTGAGAGGCTACAGAGAGGTCACACAGCCTATCCCAGATACAGGGAAAACCAACTCAAGGTACACATGGGTCCGACCAAAGCTCCATCAGGTGCACCACTTTTACATATGATATTGCCCAAGTATTATTTTTTCCTACCATTAGGTACCTTCTTTGAATAGGGAGATTGATTCATTATTGAGCCACGGCCTCCACAGTTCTGCTACTTGGTTGTATATATTGTTGCTTCCAGCTGGAAACTGGTGTTTGGGATGGAAATCATGATTTCCCATAGCAGCGTACACTTTAGTTTCTAGAGAGAAAATACAAAGTGAAAATTGAGAACATTCTTAAATTTTATTCTTAAAATTATCTTCACTAAAGAGGAAAAGAGATAATGTGGATGACTGAACTATAGATGTAATCAAAAAACCCTCATTTTATCAATCTGTTTCAGCTCTTCCCCTCTGCCTCCCACCCCGCCCCGCCCCCAGCTGAACCACTGCAAAGTGACTGAGGAAGGACAGCAGAGGCTGGTTTGGGTTTTATCAGAATCATGGTCCCTCCCCTTGTCTGCGTTCTACTTGAATAATAATAGTAGTAATAAAAAAACTCTCATTTATAGCACTTTATTTATTTAGATGGCAAACTCTGAGTTTGCAAAGCATTTCTACCGTTATTGGTTTGTTTTTATTTTTGTTAGTACAGAATAGAAATGCTGATGATTTTTGAGGATTTATTTTGCATCCAGCTACCTTGCTGAAGCTAAGTGTTTCAGTTTTGATGCTTATTCTTCGGAGTTTTGTAAATATACTATTATGTTACCTTCAAATAGAGACCATTTTATACATGATCATTTAAAAGGGGGGTGGGGCACTAAGAACTAAAGTAAGTAACTCAGGCTTCCCAGAGGAGGCAGCACTTGGGCTGAGCCTTCAGGGATGCCAGGGATTCTAAAAGACAGCGAGCAGTGGGGGAGGAAGGGGAGGAGGGGGAAGAGGGGAGGAGCTGAAAGATGGAATGCCACATACAGGGAAGAGAAGGTAGGCCAGTTTGGTTGGAACAAAAAAGTGTATGAAGGCTGGAGAAGGAATGCCAAGCAATTAAGTCTAGCTGGAACATCAAAGTTATTATCCTGTAATAGGAGAAGGTTCTCATTGACCTCTAGGAATGAGCAATATAAATAATAGGAAAAGACAGGGTAGCTAGGTGGCACAATGGATTGAGCACTGGCCCTGGATTCAGGAGGACCTGAGTTGAAATTCAGCCTCAGACACTTACTAGCTGTGTGATTCTGGGCAAGTCACCTAACCTTGATTACCTCAAAAAAAAAAAAAGAGACAAGTCAGAAGACCCAGCGTTCTGGTCATAGTTTCAACATTTGCTCAGCCTGAAAGAGCTACAAACAGTTGGTATCTTTGTTCCCCATTTCTGATATCCAGAAATGTTCTGAACTCCTCAAAAACAAGACAGTAGATGTAGGGTTCTAATCAGAGGGGAGTTTATTAACAAGAACTCAAAGCTTTACTATGAGCTCAAGGAAATCTTGTACCTCCCATTTCCCACCTCCTTGGGTAAAGAAATGGGAAAACTGAGGGAAGAACAGAATGTGTAACCTTTAATCATTTGGACAGATGAAGAGGGGAGGCAGTGACCAATGGGAATTGAACAGAAGGTTTGAACCCTTAACCATAACAGCTGTGATTTATACACACACACACACACACACACACACACACACACATACATATACAGAGAGAGGCATATATAAGTAAACACACAAAATATATATATATATATATACGTGCACATATATGTATATATGTGTGTGTGTATGTACACACATTTGCATATGTACGTGTTGTTTCTCACTTGGTAATCTCATCAGAATCTGATGAGATGGGTTAAATTATCGCTATGGAGATGATTCCTGCATCCATTTATCTAGCCTAGGATGTTTTCCCTTTTGGCTTTCTACGTCCAATGTCTAGCAGAAGGCCTGGCACACAGTAGCTGCTTAATAAATATTTGATAATTGAATGATTGATGGATCGATCAATGAAAAAAGAGAAGAGAAGGGGCCTTGACCACAGCGGGGTATATCCCACAGCAGGGTATATCAATAGACCACACTGTCCATCAGCAAGGAGGCTTTCTGAACTTGTCACATCACATGCCGATCTCAAATGACCAGCTAGAGTTGACCTCTCATGCTGCAGGTGCTCCAGAAACCCTGGTGTCATGTTGGGTCTTCCTTTTCAAGATATGTATGGCTCACCTATCTTTTCCCAACTACACCACAAGTATCTCGTGGAAGCTGTGACATCATGCTGACCTTTGCCTCATTATACAGCAATTCAATCCCAGTCCTCTTCTCTGATTTCCCAGCCCATGCAGAAGCTGTTCCAAACATTTTCTCCTCTCTTCCTACTGTCCATACCGCTCCCTCCCCAAATCTTCTCTGCTGAGGACCTCACCTCACACTTCAACAAAAAAGGACCATTAGAAAACTCCCTCATCTCTCCTCCTCCTCATCCCACATCTCTCCAATGTCATCTCCCACTCTGGCCCTCTTCACACCAGTTCCTGATGGTAAAGTGGTCCTTCTTTCCTCCAGGCCAACTTTTCCACATGCACCTTGAACCCTGTTCCCTCCTGTCTGCTCCATCATCATCCTCACTCTCTTTCTAATCTTCAGTCTCTCCCTAACTGCTGGCTCCTTGCCTCCTGCCTTCCAAAACATCCAAGCGTCCCCTGCTAACAAAACAAAAATAAACCTCTCACCCTGCCTTCTCAACCAAACTCCTTGGGGAATGCATCTAAACCAGTTGGTGGCACAATGGATAGCACTGGGCCTGGAGTCAAGAGTTCAAATCCAACCTCAAGCTCTTGTTAGTTGTGTGATCCTGGGCTAGTCACTTAAAAGTCTATATGCCTCAGTTTCCTCAGCTGTAAAATGGAGATAATATCAACACCTGCCTCACAGAGCTGTTATGAGAATCAAATGGGGTAACATTTGTAAAGCATCTGGCACATAGATAAATGCTTACTTCTTTCTCTTCCATTTCTCTTCTCTCTCTCTCTCTCTCTCTCTCTCTCGCTCTCTCTCTCCCTCGCCCTCTCTCTTCCTCTCTCCCCTCTCTCTTCCTCTGTCTCTCTTTCTCTCTCTGTGTCTCTCGCCTCTCTGTCTCTCTTTCTCTTCTCTGTCTCTCTCTTCCTCTCTCTCTCTTTCTCTCCCTCTCTCTCTTTCTCTCTATCCCCCCTCTCTTCCTCTCTCTCTCTTTCTTTCTCTCTTTCTCTCTCTCCTCCCTCTCTCTTCCTCTCTCTCTGTGTCTCTCTCTTCCTCTCCTCTCTCTCTCTTTCTCTCTCTCTTTCTTTCTCTCTGTCTCTCTTTCTCCTCTCTGTCTCTCTCTCTTTCCTCTCTCTGTCTTTCTCTGTCTCTCTCTGTCTCTGTTTTTCTCTGTGTCTCTCTCTCTCTCCAGTCTGAGCTGCTAGTGCCATCCCTTCTTCAATTACTCTCCCTTTAGCCTACATGTATTTTTTGTGTTATCCTTTATATAGTAGCTTGTCTCTCCCATAAATTATTTGAGGGCTGGGACTATTCCACTTTTGTCTTTGTATTTATAACACTTGGCACAGTGTCTGACACAGAGTAGGCGCTTAATAAATGCTTGTTGATTGATTGTTGGAAAGAACCGTTCATCTAACTCTTGTATCCCACAGAGGCCCAGACCTTCCATTAACTCCTTCTTCCCATGCCTCCTCGTGGCACAGAGGAGACTGGTCTTGAAGGCTATTCCAATAATGCAGAAGCTTTAACAACTCATGCTAAGGCAGCCCTGGGGACATGCTGGGGACAAAAAGTGTACCTGAGGTCTACAGACCAGTTCTAGCAGAAGACTGGCTGCCAGCAAGGATAATCTTATTTTATTTTGTTTTTTGCCATAGCAAATCATGAAAATGGCCTGCTAAGGTATGGGATGGGTGTATGTTTATGGGAGGAAGAGGTGCCCACCCTAATGAAATCACAGGTCTGAAAACATACAGCAGGCCACATTAAAACGAAGCCTGTGCTCAATAAGAAGTCTTCATTAATTGATTGAATGGTACCTGGGAATACTGATCGAATGAGCTCTGTCAAACGTCTCACTATGTTCAACACGGCTTCTTCTCCCAGCTTCTCGTCAGGGACGTGGGGCGTATCATCACTGCAAAGTCACACCGAGGCAGAATGTTAAGACCAGGGAGACAGAGGATGAGGAGCCTGAGATAACAAACTGTGTAGCCTGTTATGGTGCAGATACTATGGTGGAGGCAAGACTAATGTATACCCAACTACAGTCCATTGATTCGGAGGAGAAAACACCAGGGCCATACCAGTCTTATCCTCCAGAATCCCAGGAATCTGGCCTCAACTCAGGACTCTGGTTGAGAGCTGAGGCATCCAAACATGGCTCAGGAATGTTAAAGTTGCCTCAGAAATTCCCATGGCCCCTCTCTCCCTCCTCCTCTATCCTGGACACCACCACCACCACCCCATCCAAAGAATGCCAATTATGTGCCAAGTACCATGCTAAGGACTTGGAACACAAAGAAAGGCAAAAACAATCCCTGCCTATAATCTAATGAGGAGGTCACAGTCTAAGGAACATCAAATTCCAGAGCTTTAGATGTACTGGAGAGTATGCCTCGGACACGTGGGTATTTTTGGCTTGGTTTTTATTTTTTTCCATGATACCATTTTGATTCAACACCCTGAAACTAACCTAATTTCTCAGGTCCCTCTCTGAATTGCTGGGTATTCCTGGCAAACTAGGAGATGTCCCATCTATCTGAACACACACCTTCAAGACTATACCGGCATCAGATAAGATGAGGCAGTCCCCTGCCTAGACATGCAATAAGACAAAATCAAAGGACAACACTTGATTACCAGGATACAAGAATCCATGACAATTTCTTTATTCCTTGGAGGACCCAAAATTCCAAAGGCATATGTAAAACAAGATCTTCTCTACTTTCTAAGGTCTGATTCTCTTGTCAGAAAAAATCACCCAGGTCCAGTGGAAGCCTGGAGGGAGAGTGCAGGTCAGGAGCCCTGGGGTCTAGACTTGGCTCATTGTATAAGCTGGCTTCAGTTTCTGAATGAAGGGTTTGAGACAGATTGTCTCTGGGGGTCCTGACCAACTTCAAAACTAAAATATCTCCCACAGAATCATAGAACAAGACTTCTGGCAGTAATCTGATGAAACTTACGGACCTCTTCTTAGAATAAGGCTTTTAAATGCATGAAATTATCATGAGAGTTTTAAAATTCTGTTTCCATGTGGCTCTGGCATGACCACTTTATTTGTATGGAAAATTACATAGCCAACTGAGGCTTTCTTTGTAGTATAGAATTTAACTGAAACTTCCAACTCACGATGATTTACTGGTTAGAGGCAAAAGAATCCTGGCTCTATTTTAAGATAATCATTTGCTAAACTGACTCCTATACCAACTTGTTGATGTAATTTTTCCCTTTCTGTTCCCTTTGACATGTAAACCTCCTTCCTTCCCATCTGATGTAACTGGAAACTATATAAGCCTTAGGAAAACTTTTGTCTATTGCCAGAGGTAATTTAGGAACTCTACGGCTATGCTGAATGCACACACACACACGCATGTGTATATATGTATATGTACATGTAATATGTATAAAGACCGGTTCTTAAAATGTCTCTGGGTGTTGCTAAGTGTGACAGGCAACAGTACCTATCAATGAATCCTTGGATATTTCCATAACAAAATAAAACACATAGGAAACCAATTATTTTGAAATATGGCTGTCAAAATATTTTTTGGAAAAAAATCAAGTATACAGGTACCAGGTTAAGAACCCCTGGTTAGAGACAGAAACACTAGATCTGTGGTCAAAAAACATGGATTTGAATTCTGACTCTGTGTGACCCTGGGCAAATCATTTAATTGATCTGTCTGTTTCTTCCTCTGTGAAATAAGGGGGTGGCGTGTGGACTAGGTGAGCTCAAAAGTCTCTTCTTGCTTTAAATCCTATGATTTCTCAGAGGGCTTGCAGATTTTCCAGAATGATCATTTCTCTATAAGAGATTCAAGAATTTTTTCAGAAGAATCACACACCTCAGTGTAGCCTAGTTAGTTAAGCAGGACCCTGTAGGGACAGCCAGCGAAGACTGGAGTATGAGACCTCTCTGCCCATGGGCAAGTTCTGGTTGGGCAATAAAACCTTATTTTTTTCATCGCAGAAAAGGCCTGTCTTCACCCAGCACCTTTCCGAAGGCATCCCATTTTAGGCAATTCCACTCTGCTTGCCCATCCATGTCTACCTTTCAATTACATCTGAGGGCTAACCCTCATCACTGCCACAAGCATAGATGGAGCTATTTGTGCAGTTTGATTCCATCCTCCCAGCGGACTATAAGCCTTCTGGCTGGGCCTGGAGTCAAGAAGACCTGATTTCAAATCCAGCCACAGATAGTCACTGCCTGTGTGACATTGAGAAAGTCACTTAACCTCTGTCTGTTTCAGTTTCCTCATTTATACAGTGGAGATGATAATAACACCTACCTTCCAGGGTTGTTGTAAGGACTGAATGAGGTCAGATTGGTGAAGTGTTTGGCACAGTGCCTGGCACAAGATCTTTCCTTTTCCTTTTATCCTTCCTCCCTCTCTCCCTTCCTCCCTCTCTCCCTCCCTTCTTTCCTTCCTTCTATTCCTCCCTCTTTCCCTTCCTTCCTTTCTCCCTTCCTCCCTCTCTCCCTCCCTTCTTTCCTTCCTTCCTTCCTCCCTTCCTTCCTCCCTTCTTTCCTTCCTCCCTCCCTTCCTTCCTCCCTTCTTTCCTTCCTCCCTTCCTTCCTTCCTTCTCTCCTATATATTATTCATTTCTGTATGTAAATGTAGGTCCTATAGCTTTCTGTGCTGCGATCGCTACGACATTACTACTTTATTTTCTCCAAAGCTAAATGCAGTCCTGTGGACACAGTAAGTGCTTTAAAAATGGCCTGTTGAATCCCGGCAAGAACAGCAGCATTCCAAACCTTCCTAACCTAGGCCCCTCTCACCTTTCCATTCTTCTTACACCTTAGTTCTCTACAATTACTCTTCAGTCCAGTGACACTGGCCTCCTGGCTGTCCCTTAAACGAGACCCTCCATCTCTCAGCTCCTGGCGTTTTCTCTGATTGTGCCCCATGTGAATGCCCTCCCTCCTCTGCTCTGACTACTGACCTCCCTGGCTTCCTTTACGTCTCAGCTAAAATCCCACTTCCTACAGAAAGCCTTCTGAATTCCAGTGTCCTCCCTCTGTGAATTATTTCCTATTGATCCTGCATACAGACGACTTTGGATCTATTTGTTTTCATGTTGTCTCCCCCATTAGATTGTAAACTCCTTGAGGGCAAGACTTTCTTTGGCCTCTTTTTTATATCCCTAGCGCTCAGTACAGTCCCTGGAACATAGGAGGTGGTTAATAAATGTTTCTTGATTGGGAGGTACTTATTGAGTGCCGCATTGGATCGAAGCTGAGAGTCATTGAGGCTGTTATACGAGACAGGCACAAGAAGACATAACACACTGTGGCTGTGTGGCCAAGACCCCAGACTAAGATGGTGAATTCAGCATTTCTGTTAGGGAAGAGGTTCTCACCCAGTCCAGAGAATGAAGTCCGGGCTGGGCAAGATCGCCTTCATGGCATGGATGGAAGAGTTGATGAGGATCCAGGGAGCGTCACAAAGATAATCCCCCCACACCCCTGCGTTGGACACGGGCTGGGAACCTGCTGACGGACACACTTGGAGCGGATCATTAGAGGCGTTATACTCTGGATCAAGGTGCAGGTCTGAGATGTGCCAGAATTGACCTGTGGAAGAGAAAATCAATCTGTAATGGTCCGTCCTCCTCCTTTGCCCGAGTGTGAGTGAATCCATGAATGAATGAATGCTTGTGCATGAATGAATGAATGCTTGTGCATGAATGGGTCTCTGTCTGTGTGCACGTGCGCGCTGGGGTTAATGTAGCCCTCACATGCAGACAGTTATCACTTGATGTAAATTCACGGTACACAAATTCAACTTATGTAAAGAATTCTCCATTCCAAGAAAACACCTAAGTTAACTTTACTGTACAGTACTGTGTTCTCTCTCTGCCCCTGCCTCTCCACTAGGCACTCTCCAGCCTCCCCCTCCCCACCCCCACCTCTTAAAAAAAAACCCTTCCAAGTAAAAGCAGAAGAACTCTGCAGCAGGATGGGGGCTTGGCTTGAGACCTCCCACTGAGAGAGACCTTTGCTTTGCTCTGCCCCTCCCCCAACCCCCAGATGTTTGTCTTCCTCCATCTGTCCTTGGTCCCCACATCCCCTTGAACCATGTATCAGCCCTTTGTCTCCATGAATGTTGCCCTCTTCCTGCCTCCCTCCCTCTCTTCCCTCTGTCTGGGAGCAAATTCTCATTACGTAAACATCATTTTACTAGAGGTCTCCTGACCTGTCCACTTACATAAAGGGAGAATTGTCTGTATTATCAGAAAGCTACATAAAGGTTTGACTGCTGAAAGCTGATTGTTAAATTTTCAGCGTAAGTTACACCTTGGAAATCAGTAAACATACAAATCAGGCATTTATTCATTGTTTTGTTGGTTGTCTGGACTTGAGAAAATCATGGAGAAAAATGTTAGTAATGCCAATTAAATTTAAAAGGTTGTTGTGTAATTTTTTTTGGAGAGCCGGTTGTTAAATATTTATTAGCACTTTACAAATATCTTATTTAATCCTCTCAACAATTCTGTGAGGTAGGTGCTATTATTATCCTCATTTTACACATAAGAAAACTGAGGCAGATAGAGGTTAAGTTACTTGCCCAGTAATTCATACATATAGCTCATACATATCTGAGGATGAATTTGAACTCAGGCCTTCAAGATTCTAGGTCTAGCATTCTATCTATTGTGCTACCTAGCTGCCTCTCAAAAGTAAACACATGGGTGGGGACTCATGAGCTATGATTTTCGAGTGAAAATGGACCCATAAAGTACTTTGAACTTGGTATAGCTACTCTAGGACTCCCCGTATGTTGGTGTGAAAGGTACGCCTCACATGCTACATAAACACTATACCCGTTTTTACATAGTTCATTTAACCCTTGAATCAATGAGAAAATATTTATTGTGTTTACTTTGCCTCGTGCACTGTGTTAAGTGCTGGGGCTTCAAATACAAAAGAGAAACAGCTTTTGTTCTTTGGGGGTTTATATCCTAACAGTAGGAGACAATGCACCTAGGTGGCCAGAGGTGGGTGTTGTGGTCTGGGAAGTCACAGGGATGGTGAGTGGGGCTGTAGGGCAGGCTGACGATAATGCTCTTTCCAGAAGCAATAGTAACGTTGATTTGCTTACTATACTCAGAGTAAGAGGTGGCAAGGGGATGTGTATGCCTGCCACAGGGCAGATGACGTAGCTCGGGTCAGGCAGAGTTGGCCATCTGGAACCCGTTAGATATGATGGGCTGGGTGAGTTTGTGCTCTGACATTTCAACCAAGACTGTACAACCTCAGAGCAGAAATTCCAAAGCTGAGTGGCTGAGGAGATTTGGTCTCTGGAGGTCCTGGCAGGGGGATGAGGTACATAGGGGATAGTCTCTGCCACCGCTGTCCAAAATACGGCCTGTGGGCTGCATGCGGCCCACAGTGCCATTTTATGCGGCCCGCCTGTGGATTTCAATTTTCATGAGCGAAAAAATAAAATAATAATTTGCATGGTATGTGTATTAGATTTTTAACTTCCATCACTAATAAATAATCTCATTAATGTTAATTTTCTTTGGTGTTTTTAAGCAGTATTACAGACAGAACATATCGCATGGAATTTTTAATTGATCTGTGGGTTGTGTTCCGTCTGTACGATGCAGACTAGTCAGTATGCACCTACCTTTATGCTGTTGTGTTGTCGCTTTGTTGTTTTGTGTTTGCTTCCGTGCTTTGAGCCTTCATCTGTTGTATTGATGACACGTGTTCCCCCACTTTCTATTAGTGTACTGTGTTTTTTATTCTGGGTACGGCCCTCGAATAATTATTTTATTTTAATGAGGCCCTAAGGTTGGACAGCCCTGGTGTATGCCAATGCATGGAGGTTGGGTGTAGAATGTTATAAACGGGAAACACCAAATAGGCAAGTTTGGGTGGAATATGAAGCAGGTAGGGAAGAATAAAGTGAAATCAATCAGCCAACAAGCATTTACTAAGCATTTACTTTGAGCCAGTCAGTGTGCAAAGCTATGGTGATACAAAGTAAACACAAGAATAATCCTCATCCCAAGTTTTCTAAATCTGTAAGTATAAGATAAATACAAAGTAATGGAATGTAGTCTTAGAAAGGGTCCATAAGGCTCCTCCTAGTTTATTATCTGTGGTATCACTGCAAGAGAACTAAACTTTGAATCAGAGTTACGTGGGTTTGAATCCCAGATCTGGCATTTATTGCAAATTAATTAATCTCTCTTGGGCTCAATCTCTTTATCTGTAAAATGAAGGTGGGAGAAGGGGCTTAACTTAGGATCCTATGAACGTGAGGATTTCCAAGGTTCCTGACAGCTCTAAATTCTGTGATCCTATGATCCTTGGTATGGGCAGGTAGGTGGCTCAGTGGATAGAGCACTGGCCTTGGAGTCAGGAAGACCTAAATTCAAATACTAGCTGTGTGACCCTGGGCAAGCCACTTAACCCCGTCTGCCCGGGTTTCCTCATCTACAACATGAGCTGGAGAAGGAAACTGCAAACCACTTCAGTATCTGCCAAGAAAACCTCAAATGGGGGTCGGACACAACTGAAAAACAACTTAACAATAACAAAAAATGACCGTTGGATGTGTGAAGTGAGGGTTTCTTTGAGGAGGGATAAGAAGAAACATGAACATATTTGTAGGCAATAGCAAAATAGACAGTAGTCATGAAGAGATTGAAGATAAGTGAGAGATGATGACGATGATGATGATGATAGCCAGCCTATTATGTCGCTAGGCACTATGCTAAATGCTTTACAAATATAATCTCATTTTATCCTCATAACAGCCCTAAAAAATAAGAGAGTGGAATGACAGAGGGGGCAATGAGCTGGAAGACACAGGATAGAGTGAGATCGTTTTGTGCAACTATACCCTCTCTCATCCTCTGCAGATGACTCCCAAGTCTATATATATCAAGCGGCTGTCTCTCTGTCTCTCTGTCTCCCTCCCCCCGCCCCAGTCACAGTAGGTTGCTTCCACTGACACCTAAGCTGGAAGGTCTACCCAATCTCTTCTTCTTGAAAATCTCTCAGCTCAGGGGGATTTGCATAACTCAGTCATTGTGTTCTTGACTAGATCAGCAATTCTCCTTCTGTCTATGTGGATTATCTTTATCAATATTTGCCATATTAGAAATTAAAACAAAATTTACAGACATTTAATTCATTAAAATAACAGCAAATCCATTACTATTAACATTACACGTTACTGTAAATAACATATTTTAATGAAAAATAACTATATTTTACCAAAAAAAAGTGAGAGTAGCATTGATTCCTGACCTCCCTGGCTTCCTTTAAGTCCCAACTAAAATTCCATCTTCTACAGGAAGCTTTCACCAATCCCTCTTAATTCCAGAACTTTCCCTCTTTTAATTATACACAGCTTGCTTTATATATATTTATTTGCATATTGTCTTCCTCATTAGAGTATAAGCCCCTTGAGGGAGGACTGTGCAAAGTCAAGAAGTGAATTCACTTGCATGTCATGGCATCACCTCCCGGATGAGTTCTCCCAGAGAAAGAAGGACAAACAAACAACCACCCCTCTTTCTTTCCTTCCTTTCTTTCTTTCTTTCTTTCTTTCTTTCTTCTCTTTCCTTTCCTTTCCTTTCCTTTCTTTCTTCTTTCTTTCTTTCTTTCTTTCTTCTTCTTTCCTTCTCTTTCTGTAGTCTTTCTTGCCTTTCTTTCTTTCCTTTCTTTCTTTCTTTTTCATTGCTTTCTTTCCGGGCCTCCTTTCCTCCTTTCTCTTTATCTCTTCCTCCTCATCTCCTTTCCTTCTGTTGTCTTTTCCTTTTTCTTCCTTTCTCTTTCTTTCCTGCTTCCCTTCCTTACCCTTCTTTCCTTTCATAATATCTCTCCTACCTCCAAACAATTCGTGATGATCTAAGTTGGGGAGAAAACATTGGAAAGAGAAGGTAAGGGTCCATGAATTGGACCCAGACAGAAAACAGATCTAATTTGAGTGATCTGTGAAGCAGCATTTTCATTGCCACATGAAGAGCTCCTTTGTGGGGGAAATTGCGGGATCCAGGCATAAAACAGCAGAAAGTTTAAATAGGCCAGAAGCTTTTTGTATCCTATAGCTAGAGGAAAAAAGTGCTATTAACATAATCAGGAGAGATTCCAGCATTAACTAACTCTACCTGAGGTCCAGCTACTCAAGAGCTGGTACCTAAAGAGGAGATAACTGGCACAGTCTGCCAGAGGAGAGCCAAATAGTGGCAAACAGCACAGCAGAGCCAAGGATGGTGACTTCAGTGAAAAGCACCACAATGTCTGCCAGGGAATGGAGGGTAGCAGCAGTGGAGTGCCAATGAGAGTATCTAATAAAAGAAAAATGAGGTAGTGCTCTGCCCCTTTGCAGATGTCCCACCCAGGATAGTCACAGTAGCTATAGTTTCCTAAGGGGTAGTGGAGACCCCTCCCCCCTCAAGAGAGCAAAAGTTCTCACCTCTCTATGGGCTCAGGAATGAATGTTTTTTGAGTCCTTCACTATGGAAACTACTTTGTTTTGAAGTCTTGTGAATCTAAGTACTTCTAAGGAGAGCTGACTGACTGAATGGTCCTTAAACACTTCACTGGACAATTTTCAGAACCTGTCTTGGAGCTGTGAATCAGTACAATTATTTGGAAAGCATTTTGGATTATTCAAATAAACTGACTAAAATCTCCATATCCTTTAATCCAGAGAGTCCATTACTAAGTTCATACTCCAAGGAGGCCACTGATAAAAAAAAAAGCTCCTGTCTACAGCAAAATATTAATAGCAACATGTTTTATGATGGCAAAGATTTGGAAACAAAGTACATGCCCATCAAACGGGGAATAGCTAAACAAACTGTGGTACATGTATGTAATGGATATTACTGTGGTGTAAGAAATGTGTGTGATGAATACAGAGAAGCCTAGAAAGGTCTATATGAACTGATGCAAAGTGAAGTAAGCAGAACCAAGAAAACAATATTCACAATGACTACAACAATGAAAATGGAAAAAAGACAACCCCACACACAAATCAAGAGTGAATATTGCAAAATTATAAAGAACAAGCATGTTTAAAAAAAGAGATATGAGACATCACTCCCACCCACCTCTATAAGGTGAGAGGTTCACTAGTAAAAATAAACACTGTTGGACACTCATGAGCTATGATTTTTGGGTACCTTAAAAACAAGTTGACTTTTCTGAGTGACTACATGAATTTGTACCTACTTCAAAATTGTACCTCAAGTGACCACGTACGTCCCCTTATCCCCACTGGAGGGAGGTGTTCTAGGAGAGGTGCTGACTGGGATCCCCAGTAGAAAGAACTTTGAGATAATGAAACTTGAACCTAGTTTGGGCTCCAACACCAACTATCTGGGTAACTGTGGGTGAATCATGGCCCTCCTCTGGGGCTCAGCAGTCAATCAACAAACATTTATTAAGTGCTTACTAGGTACCAGGCACCATGCTAAGTAAGAGCTAGGGACACAAAAAAAGGCAAAAACCACGTTCATATTCTAATGGGGGAGGAAAATGCAAACAACTATGTAATATAAATATATGTATATGTATATGTATATGTATATGTATGTGTATGTGTATGTGTATATGTATATGTATGTATACATCCATTCAACACAAAAATCTCTTTTTATAGATATATATTCATATACATATATACATATACACATATATATGTATATATATTATATCAGGCCATCACAACATACTGCCTGTCGGTAGCCTGCTGGTATGTTGTGCAGGCCTGCCCAGGGTATTAGACCTCTTAATTGCTTCTTCTTAAGGGCCAGTGAGCCCTATTAGCTTTGTCTGAGAATAGCCTTGAGACCTGAGCCGTAGTTATAACCTCTACGAAATCCTTTGGTGGGCCTCTTGTGCAGGCCTGTATTATATACATATTATATACACATTTTATATATATATATATACACATATATGTAAATATATATAATACCTTTCTATCCACATATATTACCGGCATATAGATAGATCAATAGATCTTCTATATCTCTAAATCTATCTATCCAGGGGGAACTAGGTGGCACAGTGGATGATCAGGAAGACTCATCTTCCTGAGTTTAATTCTGGCCCCAGGCACTAGCTGGTTGACCCTAGGAAAATCACTTCACCCTGTTTGCCTCAGTATCCTCATCTGTCAAATGAGCTGGAGAAGTAAATGGCAAACCGTTCCAGGATCTTTGCCAAGAGAACCCCAAATGGGGTCGTGGGGAGCCAGACCTGACTGAAAACAACTGAATAACAACGATATCATAGTGCTTACCACAATAACATTTACTAGATATCTATATAGATCTATCTATCAATCTAAAGAGAAAATGGAAGGATGCAAGGTAATCTCCAGGGAAGCCACAAGCAGTAGGCGGAAGGAGGAAGAGAGGGAGGGTCTAGGAAAGGTGTTGGTCTAACTTGGGATTTGATCTGAATCTTGAAGAAAATCAGAAGGTAGAAGTGAGAAGAGAAAGCATTCCAGGCACCGGACAGCCAGAGAAGAGGCAGAGCTGGAGTTTTGTGTGCAAGGACTAGCAAGAAGGTCAGTGTAGCTTTACCATGGAGTGTGTGGAGGGGAATGAACTGTAAGAAGCCTGGGAAGACAGGAAGCAAGGTCCTTCCAAGCCCTAACCTCTCAATTGGTCAATGTCTTCTTCACATGGCCCTACCCATACTGCAAAGGTGCCAGAGAAACACAAGGGGGCAGTGTATCTCTAAGGAAAACAAGGATTTGGAGAATAATCTGAACCAAAGACCACACATTTTCCTAGGGACTGACTTTTTAGTGATGTGTAGGAGCTGAATGAATGAGAAGACAGCAATGATCTGGTCAGCTAGGTAGGGGCAGAGCATAGAGTACTGGGCCTAGAGTCTGGAAGACCTGAGTTCAAATCCAGCCTCAGACACTTACTAGCCGTGTGACCCCTGGACAAGTCACTTCACCGTTCGCCTCAGTTTCCTCGTCAATAAAATGAGCTGGAGAAGAAAAGGGCAATTCATTCCAGTGTCCTCACCAAACGGGGTCACAAAGAGTCAGGCATGACTGAACAATAACGAAGGAGCAGAATTGAGAAGAGAGCAATGATCCATTTTTTCCTTCAGTAGCTTTAATTCTGCTCTGCTGAGCCTGGGCAGGCCCCAACCGCAGTGGAGGACCTTTCCTGATGTCATCATCTTCTCTGATCAGCCTCCTTTCCCCTCGCACCCCCTGAAGGCAGATGAGCGGGAACTACACTTTGGAAAGGGGCTCACTAGTAGCTAGAAAGTCTATTCTGGTTCCTTTTTTCACTCCCAAGTTCTGTTTTTATACAAATCAACTCTCAGTCATATGAAGAGATAATGACGGATTCTGCTCTAGTTTTGGTCATTAGCCACAAGGGAAATCCCACTATGTTCACTTTTTGAAAAGACTTCTGGGATCATCTGGGAGGCAGCCAGGTGGCTCAATGGAGAGCGCACTGGGCCTGGCCTCAGGAAGACCTGAGCTCTAATCTGGACTTTAATACTTACTACCTGTGTGACCGTTGGCAAGTCACTTAACCTCTGTTTGTCTGAATCCACTGTAGAAGGAAATGGCAAACCACTCTACTATCTTTGCCATGAAAACCCCATGGACAGCACTGGTGTGCTATGATCCATGGGATCGCAAAGAGATGGACATGACTGAACAATACTACAAATGGGATAATAATAGCACCTCCTTCCCGGCGTTGTCAAGATCAAATGAAATAATATTGATAAAGCACTTTTCAAACCTTAAAGCACTATATAGATGCTATTAGCTCTTATCATAATGTCAGATTTGTTTGATGTGTTGGTTAGTTTAGCTGAACTGTTTTTTCCTCTAGATCTTTTTCCTCTTTTTTTTTTCTCTCGATATTATTTTTTTTGTTAGAAAAGATGGCTCCTTGGCAGTGAAAGGTATATATTGGAAAATGTAGGGGATATAAAAACAAAAGATAACAAATAAAAATAAAATAAAATAAGAGGATTAGACTAAATCAGGGGTTCTTAATCTGGGGTCTGGGAACTTGTTGGCTTTTTAAAAAATATTTTAATAACTATATTTCAATAAAATTAATTTCCTTTGAAATTCTAGGTATTTTATTTTATTCATTAAAATACAGGATTCTGAGAAGGGACCCAGATGCTTCAGAATGTCACCAAAGGAATTCATGACACAAAACAGGTTAAGAAACCCTGGACTAGATGGTCTCAAAGGATACTTCCAGTTCTAATACTCTCTGACAGCAATACTTCAACTTTTTGGTTTCAGGACCCCTACTATACACTCTGAAAATTTATTAAGGACCCCAAAGGGCTTTTGTTGAGGTGGATTATATCTATTGAAATTTACTGTATTAGAAATGTAAATGGATAAATTTAAAAAGATTTATTAATTCATTTAAATGAATTTTGAAATTTATTTAAAATTTATATTTAAAAAATTCATTTAAAATTCATAATTCATTAATCTATTACATGTTAGTATAAAGAACATACATTTAATGTAAAATAATCATATTTCCTGAAACAAAAAAAAATTAGAGAAGAGTGACATCATTTTACATATTTTTGCACATCTCTTTAATGTCTGGCTTAGTGGAAGACAGCTGGATTTTCCTGTTTGTTTCTGTATTCAATCTGTTGTAATATGTGGTTTTAGTTGAAGCATATGAAAATCTCGCCTCACACAAATATGTAGTTGGAAAAGGGAGAAGTTTTTTAATAGGCAAATAACATCTTAGAATTATTATGAAAATACTTTTATCTTTGCAGTCCTCCTGAAAGGGCCTCAGAGATTCCTGGGAACGGGTAGATGAATCTGTGGATCATACTCAGAGAACCCTTGACCCCTTGAATTAACCTATGAATCAGGTTCAAAGTCATAAAGCTTCACAAACAACCTTTCCTATTGCCTTCTGCAGCTGAACAGAACACATTCCCCACTTACATTCTGGCTCTTTTAACCTGGTGGCAGCTTAACTCACAACCTCCCATCCCTTTCTGTTCTCAGTAACAAAGATCTGGGTTATGTTCATTGCTTTTCACTCATAGCTAGCTGTCTCCTTGCTCTCCAGTCTCCAGATCAACAGACCACCACCAACCAACCTTTCTTTTCTCTCTAGGCTCTGTGACCCATCAGTTCTAGATATTTCCTCAATGTATATTCCATTGATATAAACCATATTCCCTTCTTACCCCAGCACATGATTTCCTGAGTTGACATGGTCAAAAACCCCCCAAACATTCATTAGCTGCTAGCCAGGTGATGACTTCTTTGAAGTCAGCCCAACTGGTTTTTAAGACAACTAGAAGCTTTCCCTGCATGAGTAGGCCTGCCAGGACTCATCTTTCACTGCAACAGCTTTGGAGGATCCAGGATCACCTTCATGCCACAATGAGGCATCAGAGGAGGATTTTTGAGGAAGCACAATTTCCAAACACAATATTCCTCTTCCCAGCTTTTTTGACTTGGGAACTCTGCCTCTTTCTAAATTTAACATCAGCTCCAGTATCCTTAAGTACTCCTTTTTTTTTTTTTTTTTTTTTTTGGAAAGCAGCCTGGAAAGGCAGATCTCCCCCGAGAGCGAGAGGCAATGAATTGTACAAGGTAAAGATCACTATCCATCTACCGTATTACCTGGAACAGCTCCTGTGACTCTCCAGTGTATCAGGAAAAGCAGAAGCTTCAGGCATCTCATGCTTTCAAGCTCTCCTGCAAGTCTCACTTTTCTAGGATCTTTTCAGGTCTCAGACCTAAGTTGGCTCTGGAGGTGTTGAAACTAGTCAACCAGTCCTGGATGGTTGTCTGAGAAGCAGAGCTTTCTGTTCAGTCTTTGGTACTCTGAATAATCAGATCACTAACGGTGGATTCTTCTAACCTGTAGGGTGTGAACTGGGCGGGGCAGAATGGGTAGGCGGAGAAGGCAGAGCATTCAAATAAAAAGGTACTTTGTACTAAAGTAGGGCCTGTTCTTCAAGGTACTCCAAATGTACTTGTACTCCTGAAAAATGCATAAACCAAATACATCTTAGTTAAAATCACCCTCAAAAATGCATTAGTTATGTGATGACTTCCCCTCAGTCTTCATTATAAGTAAAGGTAACAGTAAATAATAGCACCCACCTCTTAGAGTTGTTGGGACAATAACATGAATACAACATTCATTTTTTTAAAAAGGATTTTGAGTTTCAATTTTTTTCTCCCTCCCTCCTTTTTATCCTCCCTCCCCAAGACAGCAAGCAATCTTATATAGGTTATTCATGTGCAATCATGTAAACATATTTCCACATTAGTCATGTTGTGAAAGAAGAAATAGAACAAAAGGGAAAAGCCAAAAAACAAAACAAAACCAAAAAAAAAATGGTGAAAATAGTATGCCGCAATCTGTATTCAGACTCCATAGTTCTTTCTCTGGAGGTGGATAGCATTTTCCAGTATGAGTCTTTTGGAATTGTCTTGGATCATTGTATGGCTGAGAGGAGCTAAGTCAATCATAGTTGATCATCACACACTGGTGCTGTTACTGTGTACACTGTTCTCCTGGTTCTGCTCCCTTCACTCAGCATCAGTTCATGTAAGTCTTTCCAGGTTTTTCTGAAATCCACCTTCTCATCATTTCTTATACAATACAATACAATAGTATTCCATTATATTCATATACTACAACTTGTTCAGCCATTCCCCAATTGAAGGGCATTCCCTTAGCTTCCAATTTTTTGCTACCACAAAAAGAGCTGCTATAAATATTTTTGCACGTGTAAGTCCTTTTCCCTTTTTTAGGATCTCTTTGGGATACAGACCTAGTAGTGGTATTGCTGGATTAAAGAGTATGCACATTATGATTGCCCTTTGGGCATAGTTCCAAATTGCTCTCCAGAATGGCTGCATCAGTTCACAATTCTACCAACAGTGTATTAGTGTCTCAATTTTCCCATATCTTCTCCAACATTTATTATTTTCCTTTTCTGTCATTTTAGCCTATCTGATAGGTATGAGGTGGTACCTCAGAGTTATTTTAATTTGCATTTCTCTAATCAATAGTGATCTAGAGCATTTACTCAGATGACTATAGATAGTTTTTAATTTCTTCATCTGAAAACTGCCTGTTCATATCCCTTGACCATTTATCAATTGTGGAAAGACTTGCAATAACATGAATACAAACTACTTAGCATAGTGTATAAATGTTGACTCTTCTTAGGTTCTAGATTGCATAAAATACCAAAGGTCATGACAGGATGATTTTCTAAGAAAGATAATAGTTTTCAATTGATTAATTTGACTTCAGATAAAAACCTATTACATTGTTTGCCCTACAGATTTTTCTTATATTATGAAATTTTAAGACTATTGTATCAGAAATACAATTATAGACGTGAATGCTATTTTAATTAGGTGACTATACTTTTAAATACACGTCATGTGAAATTTTTCTAAAATATTGTGAAATGCTATTAGAGAGATCACTTCTCTATTGAGTAATTAAAATGAATGTTGTAAGTCTTTGAAAAATTGTAATAATGAATTGCTTTTTGCCTTAAAATGTAAAATTCTTATGATTTAATGAGGTTTGAGCATACCCCACCCCCAACCAGAGCTATGACCTAAATTTGTAACTGTGCTTAGGTAAAGTTATAATATCTTATCAACTACATAGAAGAACTTATGTTGTAAAAATCTAAAACAACAAATGATTACTTTGAAGTCAAGTACACTGATATTCAGCTAAAATAAGTTTGTTTTTACGAACTGGTCTACTAAAACAGGGCTTCTTAAATTTTTTTTCCACTCACAACCCCTTTTCACGAAGGAAATTTTTATGTGATCTCGGGTTTATAGGTATATAAAATAGATATACAAATCAAACATTTACTGATAATAAGCCATAAAGAAATTTATTTAAAAACAATTCTTTGGTGTACATATAATTTAGCATTTATTAAAGACAAAAGCAAATTTGCAGACTAATGGGACAGATGTGCTTGCTTATTTACAAGTAAATATTTTTTGTCAACAGTAACAAATTTCTCAAAACATTATTTTTCTTTATTTGAAGATTTTAAAAGTTGTTCAAAATGTTCCTTTGGTTTATTGCAGTATGCTACATGCTTGGTATTAAGATGTCATTTTAGTTTGGCTGATTTCATGCTCTCCACAGCCAAAACTTCATTACAAATTAAGCAAAGAAGTTTTTCTACACCATCATCATTATTAGAAGTAAATTCATATCGCAAAAATGATTCAACATATTTTCCTTTTTTTTTTTTGTCAGTTTAGGTGTACTACAACCTGCTAGCGAAGACTCTGCCACATTGTCTAAATTTAGCCACTTACCCATAGCTGAAAAATATTTTGTCCTAAAATATAAATAAATATTGCTAATAATTTCTCAAATAAATACTAGCTTTAGTTTATGAATTTACATTTGTTTGTGCCTAATTTAAAAAATTAACGTTCACACTCGCACATACAGCGGTGATGGTGGAGAAATGTTAATAAAGGGCTTTTTGTCTTTACTTGCTGTAAACACTTATGTTTCTATAAAAGGAGATAATAGCAAACTTTGTAAGTACAGTAAAAACATTGCAATTCATAACATACGACGGTCTTGAATCTGAGCCTAGGCGTTTCGTGGCACGACAGTATGTGCAGTACAAAGTGTGCATGTTGTGTGTTCATAACCAAGGCTGCAGTGAAGTCACCGGATATAACATGGGCAAGCATTGCCAGAAGCACCTCATATTTGTTATGGGTTTGATTTTGAATTAATTTTTGGTCATGGTGCATTCAGAAACCTTTTACTGTTGCAAAATTTTTCTTGACCCCTATATCCAGTTATGTGACTCCATATGGGGTCAAGACCCACAGTTTAAGAAGCTCTGTGCTAAAAGATAGCAAAATTGTTTAAAACTATTCACAATTCAGTTGGGTTATATTTTCCTCTAACCCCGCCTCCTAAAGGGAAAGACTTCAGTCTTACTGTTTATAACTGCCCTGTAACGTAAGTTATCAAGTGGTTCAAATAATAACTGAGTAGTCAAAACCTAAATATTCTAAGATGCTATGGAAGACAAGCCTCTTAAATTCCTTAATCTTGGAGAACTACAAAAAGCATGGCATGTAGGAAGCACTATATAAATGAGTTATTGTTACTTCTTTACTTGAGTGTAAATACTCCATACTGGATAACTCTATACTGCATTTTAGATGGCACTGAATGTGATTAATAAAATACCAAAAGATGAATGATTTTCCCTGTAACATAATTTTAAAATCCATTCTACTGAACTGTTGTATGAAATCTGAGAAAAGCTGTTAGGACAAGTTACTTCCCTCTTTTTATATCAAAGATCTTAAATTACAAATGTTTGAGTTATATGTGGCAGGTGAAAGAAATGACTGAGGAAACAAAAGGTTCGAACTTCTAAGCATATTGATTTATTAAGCAATACATGCCAATTGTATTACACATTGGGACCAGGCCTCTTCATTGGACCCCAAATACAGGGGAAGACAGATTTTGATGCGTTAAAAGATAACTATAAGCAGGATACAAAATTAGGTAATCTGATTTCTAATTGGAAGAAAAATTAGGGGCTTTCCAAGAAAAAGAAGTATCCCACTCCTTCTAAGCATCTATAAACAATCAAAGGAAGGTGGAAACAATTGATTGATCAGGACAGGGCCACTTTTCATATAAAACATATGGTTTGCTTGAGATGTATAATTGTTTTTTTTAAAATTGATTTAGTATTTTATTTTTCCCTAGTTACATCAAAAACAATTTTTAACATTCATTTTTAAAACTTTGAGTTCCAAATTCTCTTCCTTCCTCCCTCCCCATCCCCTACCCCCACTGAGAAGGCAAGCAATTCAATATAGGTTATACATGTGTCATCATGCAAAACATTTCCATATTAGTCATGTTGTGAAAGAAAACATAGGCTTAAAAAACCCCACAAACAAACCTCAAGAAAAATAAAGTAAAAAAAGTATACTTCAATCTGTATTCAGTCATTGTCAATTCTTTCTCTAGGGATCGATAGCATTTTTCATCATAAGTCCTTCAGTGTTTACTTGGATCATTGTACTGCTGAGAATAGCTAAGTCATTCACAGCTGATCACGAGATATATAATTGTGAGAAAACCTACTGCATCAATCTTTGGAGTTGACTGAGTTTCTGGTCCAGCTTCCCAGCCACACAGTGCTAGGTTCAAACAAAGCAATAAAGTTTTCTCACAACTCTCATAACTGAGTAAAGTTTTCTCACAAGATGAAAGTTGGACTAGACCCATAATCCAATAGAAAGGGAACTGAACTGGCTCCAGAACTGAGTCACAAGACAGAGTCAGAGTGGTTCACTCAATTCCCACAATTCCATCATATATAATGTGACAAACTGTTTGAAAAGTTAAGTATTAAATAGGGTATATTTTGTTATAAATTAGGAGATAGTAATAATGACAAATGACTCACTGTTGGGAGAAAAGAGTAGCAAATCCGTTTAAGAGATCCTTGTCTGTCGTGTTCCTTAAGATTTCCTACTTGAATTAGATCATAAGATCTTACCAACCCCCTCCGACTGCATGTTGCGAAACTCTAAAGTGCTGCAGTTTAAGAAACCAGGACCTCTCCCAGCCAAAGTAAAAAAAAATGTACATTAAGCTTTAAATAATGAGTTTCATCTTTGATTATTTAGAAAATCATGAAAATTGTACATAGTACTAAATAGGATGTAACTTAAATACATATTCTTATGATTGGCAATCTAGAGTAGCAAAAAATTTTCTGGGGTGGGGGGGGTTCAGTAGACTATGGAGAATTCACTATATTTGTGTACTTATCCAACATTTCGCCAACTTGCCATTCTAGCAGTAATCTCCTCCACCTTATACCCCATTTTAATATCTACACATTCCTATTGGCAAGCTGTACTCTAAAACCCACCTAAAGTAGCCAGATGTACCTCCTTTCCCTTTATTCCATCTACATAGCAGACCAACAGGGAAGTTCTATGATCTAAATGGGGAGTTCTATATCTAAATATTAAAACCTATAACTTACTGTAATGAATTTTTTCCCCTCCAACAACTATATTGCTTATATGAAACTTTATCTCTTAATAGATATTGTAGGATTTTTTAACCATTGCTGTTGACGATGACTGGCACATTAACACAATAATTCTATCAGGCCTAACATATGCTTCATGAAGTTTTGCTATTTAAGGTAAATCATGTGGGACTTGAATTTGATATACTTCTGAGTTTTTTTTTTAATTTCAGGCATATTTGTAAGCACAAAGCCAATAATACATCATTCAAGGGGCTGCCATGTGCTGTGATCGGAGGACTGCTACAGGTGGACGTTTGCTCTGGAGAAAACAGTTGGGGGGACAACATTGTGAAGGTGAAGGTAAGATCATCTTGACTTGGTTTCCCATCAAGCTACTTCCTTTTTCAACAGAAAATTTTTCCACCTAGATAATTTTGAGCCTGGCTTTGATACTCTGTGAATAATGTGGAATTTTAATTGGCTGTTAACTATCCCTTTTGCCTGGAATAAAAACAGAGGTAAGGGAGTTTTTCCCTTGTTATGGCCTCTCTATATCATCACAACCACATCCCTCCTTTTCTTTTCATAGTAAATTTCTATAATAAGGGCTTAAAAAATTGGAAGTATGTGTGCAAATTAAAGCATTTCAGTTTATAAAATGGAATCACATTCTAAAGATTTAGGACACACAATTATTAATACTGAAACACTTGAGTTACCTTAATAGAATATAAACATGAAATATCTTCCTTGATTTTCCTCTAGCTTGTAGTTTTATTCATATATATAATAGGAATAAGTGGTTGTTGTCCTTCGTTCTTGAAAAGACCAAAATGATATCACTATGTTGGAGTCAAAGCATAGTCTATCTGATTGTGGCGGATCAGACCAATACAAGCTACTATAGGTCAGACACAAATAATTCATATGAACATTTGGAGTGGATTGTAGTTTTATTCATGTATATAATACAGGAATAACATTCTCATAAGGGATGAATTAGGAGGAGATGTGACAGATTTCAAAATTGCTTTCATTTTACATGCAAAATTGCATTGATAATTGTGAAGAGGGTGAAATTATTCTCCTATTTGAAAAATCAATCTGATAATTTTAAGAGAAAGACAGACTCGCTTTAGAAAGAAAAACTCATTTTTCAATTCAGGAAATTCTCTGACATTTCAGGTGAATTATTTTGATCTTCTTATAGCTCTATTAATAAAATCAGAATCATAAAGCTTGAGCTAGAAGATTGTATTGATGGGGTGCTCAGGCTCCAGCCCTAAGATCATGTCTCTGGAAGCCTCCCATTTCTCAGTAGGCCCCCATCCTGTGAGAAAATTTTCTCTTGTTGCAGAACACATTCTCTCATCAGAACAGAGGGGCTCCTGGCCCAAGGACTCTCTTGGCACCAGATCCCCAAGGTCCATGCCTCTGACAACTCCCTCAATGTTTGGTATACTCCCTATACTTTCCCATCTATGGCTCCCAAAGACACCTGGACCCCTAGATTACCTAATTAGCATCCCTGGCATTCCTTTCTCATGCCCCTTTTCCATATAAGCCCCAGCACCAGCCTAATTCTCTTGCAGGTTTCCATAAGGACCCTTGCCTGCTTTTGCTTCAGTGTTACACTTTTTTGCCACTTGACTAAGAGAAGACTTGAGTGTGTGAATTCATTCTAGGCAACTCTGCCTTGGCATTCATGGGGTCCCAGCACCCCAAAGCCTGGTCAGTATTAAATTGTGTTAAGTTTGTATTGTCTTCCTACAGGCTCTTGGAACCCGAGAAGCAGATCTGGAAAGAGGAACCCCTCAGAGCTGTCCTGAGCATATGGCTTGCTCTAGAAATGTTATCTGTTGCTTCCTACATCTGAGAATTTCAAGGTAGGCTGAAAGAACTCCACAAGGGGGGCTGCAATACAGACTGGACCTTTGAACTTCTTCATCTACATCAAGAATTTCTAGTGAACTGGCAAAACTTGGCAAAGGACTTTGCCAACACTCTCATTTCTGTTTTCCTCATGTGTCAATGCCTGTGTACCAGAGGGGATTGCCCCCTAAAAGACTATGTCAATGTGCTAGTTATAGATGAAGGTAATTATAAGATTTAGCCCGATGATTTTGAGGCCGCCATGACAGTTTTCCTCCTGAGGGAAATTCAGACATGTTTGCCACAGCTGCTTTTGTAGCCAGAATGTTTAGACTCTTGGGTGCGCTGCTCCTACATGAAACCTGCTCCTTGCTACCGTACTTGGATACACTACTGCCACATGTAAAAACAACATATCCAAAAGTGTTTCTAATCCTTAACGTCAGTAAGGGACACTGACAAAGGAAAGATGGTTTCTGGAAACCTTGGAGTCTGGTGGTGTAAACAAAATCCATCTTTGAAATATCCAATGCTATCTTCTTCCTCCTGGTGGAAGTTAATCCTTTAACAGAAATAAGTTCACCTAGCTTATTATGGGGTCTTTCTTCCTGGTCCTCTTCTTATATGTTTTCCTGATTGGGAGACAGAGGGCATACCTAATCCCCTGGCTTCACAGTTCTTTTCTGGCCCTGTATAAAGAATTGTATGTAGTTATTGCTTTCATGATGTTTTTGTGAATCTCCGCTCTCAGCCTGACTTCATATACCTATACAGTTTCCTCGCTGCTAATTTAATTCCAATGGATGTTGATTATTTGATCACTCCTAATTATATTAACTTGATTTATAGATGGTGATGCATTGGAGACATGTCTCCAAAGAATCAAAGGAGGGGAATGTGAAATTAGAAAATTGATATTCCATGATTAATTATTGTAAGAAGGGATATTATGGTATCTTGTTTTGCTCCCACAGAAGTTATTGGGAGATAATCAATAGCTGTGAGGAAGCTCCCTTACTAAGACAATGGCCATCCTGGCATCAGAGGACTAGAAAGGCTAGGCTGGGGCAACCAGTTCAAGCCTAAGGGGTCATGCCTAGGTTAAGTATCCTCACTACCACGCCTATGTAATCTGCATAAGGAATATAGGGAAATGAAGAAGGTAAACTAACCCTAACTCTGACAGGGTGGGTAGAACTGGTTAATCTCACTCCTGCTTCTGTATCTATGTGGGTGTTCCTAGTGAGCACTGCACCCGCTTTCTCTTGAGAAATGTAATAAACGCCTTCCTCTGCCCACTCTGTTTCTAAGTTCTTTGGGTGAGAGATCTTCCTAAGGTTATGCAACCAGGAAACTAATGAGCTTTGGAAACATATCTTGGGCTTACTTCCTGACCCTGCCTAGGGAGTCCTGTGATCCCCACAACCATGTTTCTCATAATTATCCACTGAGGATTGCATCTAATCAGTGTCAGAGCAATATTTATGACTCAAATTCAAAGTTGATTGTATAGGCCTTGCTAAATAGATTCAAACTAGCTCTTCTTAGTAAAATTTGTAAGAGTTTAACTTCCCTGGTCTTATAGACTGAAGTCCAGTCACAAAAATTCTAAGTCATGAACTTCGTTGACCATGTGGTTTTCCAGAGGTTTTGTTTACCCTGTTGCCAGGGTTATGGAAATTACTGTGTTAGAAACATAGTCTAGGGATAAACAATACACACCAGAAAGCCAGGAAGGTCTTCATTATATTTTACATTTATTCTTTCTGAACAAATGGGTAGGTGCCCTGGAGTACAAGAGAGTACAAAGACTCAGACAAATGCCAGCCATTTTATTGGCTCCCAATTCGAATCTCCTGCCTGGCTCTTCATTGGCCAGATGCAACGTCCTCAATTGCCCATGGTCAAGCCCCACTTCAAACAGCTCTTTAAGCCTCGATCCTTTCACCCAATCAGAAGTTTGGTTTCTGCTAGATCACAGCTCTGATTAGAACCAGTCACCTGACTTACATTCTGCTAAAGCTGGGGGGTGCACTTAGGAGTGCTTTTAATCCTGTGGAAGCAAAACCCCTCCTATTGTTTCCCACACTGTCTTTGGGTCAGACCAGTCATAACCCAAGCTTCACTTCTGCTCTCAGCTTCTAATGTAATTTGCATCATGGTCTATTTTTTGCAACCTATGTAATGTTTATACTACTTCTGCATTTTCAACATTATAGAAGAACTGTTCTGCCTGTCAGTTTTTGGCTACTGAGGAGCTTTAGATCCCATTTATTAGCAATTGCTAACTTTGCTAATAAATTGATCATGCTTGGAACTCTGAGCCTCAGTGTCTCTTAATCAAAGATTTTTATTGGGACATTGGATATGGGGTAAGTAAAGAATGACTGAAACTATGATCCTGGGTGACTGGGAAAATGGCAGTTCTCTCAAGAAAAACAGGAAAGTCCAGAAGAGGGATAAGTTAAGGCATAGGGTGGGGAAGAGATTATGAATTAAGTTTTGGACATATGAGTTTAAGATGCCTATGTACACTTAGTAGATACTAGCTAGCAGGCAACTGGCAATGCATGATGTAGGGATATAGGTTACTGATGCTGATGGAATATAGACTTTAGGAACCTCCTTGAGCTCTCTCTGAATTCTTTCCATTTGATCTGGCTTTTCATGCCCAAATAGCCTAGTCTAGCCCTCCATTGTCTGATTTCCTGCCCTTGATCCTATGAAAATATCTATACCCAAATCTTTACCCTAGCTCTCCATTGTCTGTCATCTCCAGGTAGCCTTCAGCATTTCCCACCCTTATTCCCATTCCTGGAGTCTGACCTCACCCTACCCCCGCTCCAGTCACCCCAGTCTCATCAAAATCCTTCCTAAACCCCTCCTCCCATCACCCCAGACTATTTGACCACCCTAGATACCTCCCATGGTCTTTCTGTATATAAAATCCATCTTGCCTCCATGAAGGTGCTCAGATTCTATCTAGCCTGCTTACAAAGGCTCAAGCTTCAATCTGGCCCACTGGTATTAGCAATTCATATGCTCAGGCTCCTTAAGAGTCTGCCCATTAAGGCAAATCTTTAATAAACTTTGTTTTTCTTTGGCTGTGAGAAGGCTTGGGTCGAATTCATTCGGCAAGACCCAGCATGTCGGTGTTTCGGGGTCTCGAGCACCCCCTGAGCCCCTAAAACCTCAAGATCATACTTGAACCTATAAAAATAGAGAAAACCTTCAAGAAAGAAAATATATGAGAGGCCACCCATACTAAGAAAGGAAGAGATAAATGATGATCTAAAAAGGAATATGAGAGGTAGACAGATATGAATACAATAGTGCCATGAGAGCTGAAAGAAATGGGAGGAGTTTTGTTTCCACAGAACTGAAGGTGCCCCTTTCCCCCTCCCCCACCCCAGCTTTAGCAGAAATCAGGCCTCAGGTCGGTCAGGTGAAAGGTCAGAGGCTTGCACACATGCTTAAATGAGCCATTTGAGGAGGGCATGATGTAGGCAGTCAGGGGGTTGGATCTGGCCAAAGAAGAGCCTGGCAGGAGATTCAAGGTGAGGGTCTATTAAAGGACTGGTGTCCATCTGAGTCCTTTGTACTTTCTCCTGTACTCTATTCAGGGGAGGTGCCCATTTATTCAGGGGGAATAAATGTAAATTATAATTAAAACGTTCCTGGCTTCCCAATGAGTCTTATTTATTCCTAGACAATGTAAGTATGTTTCTAACAGAGCCAAGGGAGAAGAGGGTGGTCAAAAAGCTTTCAAGGGTCAAGAAAGATGAGAAAACATCACTAGATTTGCTGTTAGATCCTTGGTAACACCAGAGATAAAATTTCTTTAGAGTGGTGGGATGTGTGGATCATTTAATACCATTTTATATCATTTTTGTAATTTCAATAAGACCCAGAGCCTGAATTAATGATCAACTGAAAGAAGAGCCTGGACCTGGGCTTCTTTGTTCTCTGAAGTTTGCTCAGAGAATACCTTTTTCCTCTGTCCACAAGGCCAGATCAGGCTGACCTAAGAACATTCCTTCCCCTGTTAACCATTAAAGGATGAGACCCTAATAACAAGAAACTACCTTGCTTAATAATTGATAGGCATATACTATGTTATGGAATGTTAATGGGAAATTAAACACAGAAACGCTGGTTTGCAGTTTTAACTGACACTTGTCAACACTCTTTATTTACAACCTATTCCATTAAGGAAAATCCTTGTCTTGTATCATGGCTAAACATACATGGGGATCATAAAATTGAGTAACACAAAAACATGCTGAATTGTGACTGTTCTAAAAATATAAAAACCTGTTCATTCTTCTGTACAAGTCAGTCAGACTTTTGTCTTACTGCATGCATGCATGTCTGCTATGCTTAAGGGAATAAATAAATAATATGAATTTTTCTATCACCTAGCTCTGTTTGCCTCCTTTAACCAAACTTTCAGGTTAACAGTTAAGAAATCAATTTCAAGGAATTTTGAAGTGAGGGTACGTGGACCTTTGACTGGCAATCCCTGATCTAGAATACTGAATTCAGTTCTAGGTACCATCTTTTAGGAAAGATACTGACCAGCTAAAACTTTCACAGGAGGGCCACCAGGAAGGTGAAGGGGCTGAAGTCCATGCTATAGGAAGACTGAAGGAACTACTGATGTTTAACCCTGGAGAAAAGGTTTAAGTCAGGGATGACAGCAGACTCCAAATAACTGGTGATTGCCCCAAACCTCCATTTCAGGAAGTATTCAGGCCAGCTACAAGCACTTCAAACCTGGTTCCTGCTGCTGACGCAGGACTTTTCAATCTTCTTCTTCCTCCCCTTCCCCACTCCAAATAGAATGGGTACTTACCCACCCGTCTTTCATCCCTTTTATGTTTTGCCATCCCCCACTGGCATGTAAGGGTAGAGACCATCTTTTTGCTTGTATTTGCATTTGCAGCCCTTAGCAGGGTTCAGCATAGAGCTTGTCATAGGTGATTAGCCTTGTTCTATTTAGTTTCAGAATGCTAACAGCCATCAGAAGTTGCAGAAAGGGATACTGAGGCTTGATATAACTGCCAACAAAAGTGAAAGGTTACCTCATAAAGCAGTGAGTTTTCCCACACCAGTTCTTCAAGTAGGGCCTGGAGAACGGACCACTTGTTTCCATCGATTAAGAGGATCCCTGCTCAAGATCTAAGATCTTTTCTAGCTCCTGAGACTCTGTAAATTTTCTTTATTAGTTAATGGATTGAAACTGCATTTAAAGCCTTCACAATTTGGCTCTAGTCTACCATTTTCTACACATTATTCCCCTTCACACACTGTAGCTTCCAGCCAAAATACACTGACAGCACTTCCCATTTTTATGCCTTTGCCCAGGCTCTCCCTATTTGTGGGCCATACCTCCCTCTGCCTCCCTCAAAGCTTGGTCCAAGAGATATCTCCTACATCAGGATCTCCTCCATTTCCCCCCAAGTTATCTTGAGTTTACTTTGTATTTTCTCCAACTTAAATATTGTTGACCCTCAATAGAACTTAATGAGCTCCTTTGGGGCAGGAGGTTTGGTTTTTCACTCCATGCCTTTTGACCCCATCCCTGGAATCCTCTCCCTTCAAGTCCCAGCTAGAATCCTACCTTCTACAAGAAACCTTTGCCAGTGCCCCTTAATGCAAGGGTCTTCCTTGTGAAATCACCTCCCACCTACCCTGCAAATATCGTGGGTACATAGTTGTTTACATGTGGTCTCTCCCGTGAAATCATGAGCTCCCCGAGGGCAGGGACCTCCTCTGTTGCTTCTTTGGGTCTCCGTAGCTTCGTATTGTGCCAAGTACACAGAAGGCATTTAATTAGTGCTTGCCATTTGCTTGGATCCTCAGCACCTGGAGTGTAGTTGGCCGTAATTAAGTGCATTTTGATGGGCATTGGCGGCCTGACCCTGGGAATGAAGGAGCTTGGCAGAGGCTGGGGGGGTGGGGTGCGGAGAGCAGGTGGTCTCAGAATCTTAAGGCCTGGGTGGCCCCCGCACGTGAGACTCAGTTTCCTTACGTGTAAAGCGACCATAACAAGCCTTGCCGCGGGTGCACCCTGACAAGGCGCTGCTCAGACACCGGCCCCATCATGGGGAGCCCCAAGCCGAGCCCGGCCGCTCGCTGTGTGGCCGTGGGCTGCTCACGCCCCCTCTCTAGGACTCAGTTTCTTCCATCGTCAAAGAGAGTGCGAGGAGGCTGCTTGGACTTTGTGATCTCGAAGCAACCTTCCAGTAGCAGGCGAAGGAAACACGCAGCGCCTGAGGCCGTTGACCAGACGTTCCCGCCCAGTCCACCTGGACTAAGTGGTCTGCGCTTGCGCCTAAGTCAGTCAGTCACGAGACTCCGAGACCCTAGAAGTGAGAAAGTTCCTAGAGGGAACCGTGATGTCATTTCCGAGGGGTGGGACCACGCAAGGGTAAGATCCTACTTTTTCATTGGTCGCTTTCCAGGGATGTTTCTCTAGCCTGGGTTTCTAGCACCTGTAGCTCGAACTGGTTCCTTGACCGTACTAAAGATGGCCGCAAAGACTTTCCGTTTTCCCCGTTGATCCAAAGCGTGCGCACGCCTCGCAAGCATTGTCCAAGCCCATTGGGTAAACCTGGAGTATCGTCAGCGTTGATTGGCTGAAAGGGGCGGAAGGGAAAGCAGCCAGCGAGTTGATTGGCGCGGCCGTTCGCGGGATAGTGTTTGTGGCGCCAAGTAGAGTCAGGTTTCTCCTGGGTGGGAAACTGCGGGATTCCCCGGGCTCGGAGTGGACTTCGTGGACACCGGCTAGCTACAGCCCTTGGGGCGCTGCGATCAACATGTGGAATAGTAATGGAGGAGCTGGGCGAGGGGCTTTTAGGGGAGGAGGCACAGGAGGGGGAAAGGGAAATGTGCGAAGTGGTGGAAAGAGGGGCTCGCCCAGGTTCCGAGGAGGGGGGTGCTGAGCTGGGGGCGGCAGGAGAGAGAGGCTTGGCAGCGGTCTGGGGAGGGGACTAATGGGCGGGGGCAGCTGGGGATAGAGGTTCTAAAGGGGTGGTAAGCAGGGGGCCAGGTGGGGAGGGAGCCTCAGCACTAATCTGGGGGTGGGGGTGATGAAGGTGGGGCGAGAGGCTCAGCGCTAGCTACACTGGGGGGATGGGATGGAGGTTTCTTGACTCCAGCCAGGAAGAGTGATTCTGATGTCTTTGGTCTGCCAGGTGGATTTGATGGAGGCTATGGGAACACTTCCTACGTTGGTGGTGGCTACACACAGCCCCCAGGGGGATTTGGCACTCCTACTGCTTCTCAGGCTGAAAAGAAATCAGTAAGTTGAAAATAAAGATAAACATTTGGCTCTGTTTCATTTACTTCTTCCTACAGTGACTCCCTGCTTAGAAAAGAATATCTATTTGGGATATTGACATTGTAATGTGGGGATGTCTAGGGGCTAGGCTGGGCAGGACAGGATGTGGAGATAAGCTCAATAAATGTTTGTCAAGCCTTCTTTTATTTTGTATTTGTTGCTATGGTTTCACTTTTATTTTTATTTTTTTTAGCTCATTAAATTAATTTTATGTGTCATAGAAATACAGTAAGAACAGAAAGGGGAGAATGAATAGAACATTCAATTGATCAGCACAGACGAGTGGAAATAAAATAGCCAGTGATTGTCTGAAGTTAGGGAGCAGGAAAGGGCTTCCCGATTAGGTACTGGAAGTGAGTAAGGGAAAGGAGCACCTACTGGTGGGGCCTGTCTCACATAAATTGAATCAGTCCTCCACAAAAGCCACAGCTCCCGTGGAGTCATTTCTGCAATCTACCCTTCTCACAGTGGTGCAAGAAGGAAGTACTGTCTCAAAATGAGGAATATATCCCATACCTTTCTCTTGTCTTCTACCTCTACTTCTGAGGACTCTCTAGCAATATGGTTTCATTTTTAAATTTAACAAACAGCTAAGTGAATCTTTCCTCAAGTAACTTGCTCTTCCTCATATTCAAGGCTCCATCTTCCGGCTCCATGCCTTTGAGACTTTTGTGCTTTGGAAGGGATAGATTGTAGATACTGACCTTTTCTGTAGACTGCTGATTCTGATGTATTCCCTGTTTCAGTATCCAGTTTCTTGTAAAGATAGTCTTATTTTTTTGTCATACTGTTTACTCATCAGATTCAATATCTTTGAGTGTCTTCTTGGGAAAAAGTATTCATGACTTCTGGTTGAGAGGCTTCTGAGTAGTTTATAAGCTTTTGGCTTCTTTTGTGTCTTAAACCTGAACTACATTCTCCAACCTCCCCTGAGCCCAACTTTCTATTGAAGACACCTGTTATCAAAATATGCATAAACTTGGTTTGGTGGTGCTTGTCAGTTTCCTACCTCTGTTCTCTGCAATAAATGTTGACCCATAAGCTGCAGTTCCCTTCACAGGGTCTTTTTGCTTAAGTTCGTCATGATAAGCACGGAAAGGTAACATAATATGTTCCTTGAAATGTTTCTTGTCATTGGTCACACGATGAAACAATTCTGTTGATTCTTTCATTTGTTTCTCCCAGGAGAACCCGTGAACCAGTCTCCCATTTACCCACAGCTGCCTTCTGAATGTCAATATTGACAAGGTTCAGTCCTTCCATTAGAATGTCGCTTCCACTCTGTTGCCTCATTGGGATTTGGAGGGATTTGGTTTTCTAAATGTGAGGTCCTTGCCTGCATCGCCCCAAACTGACATGGTCTTGGAAGCAAGAGGGAGCAGGGAGGGGGCAAAATTTCTTAAAACCTTGGTCTAATTTGATGTCTACCTTCTTGACTCAGCAAGAAAAAAACATAAGTGTGATATTTCCAAAGCCCTTTTGAGTCATCTTAACTAGAATTGAGTCACTTTATACAGTGGGTACCTAAAGGATGTGTGCTTACCTAAATGTAGCTTGTGATCAGTACATTGTCCACAGGTCTCATAATAAGAAGCTAGTGCATTCTTTGCAATTTTGTACACAACAGTTTTACAAGAAATCTCTCTGTGTGGACTGAAATAAATTTGGGATTCTTTCCTTCATTCCCCTATGCCCAAATTATGGCCCTTGTCTAGGGTCACCGAATGAATTAATAGAGCCTTCTTTTTCTTGTGCTGAAAGGAGATGTAACAAAAGCCCCAGAGACTGTGTAAGGTGAAAACCAAACACAAAAATGTCCGGAGTGGGGTCCAACTCTGCACCCAGGACTTTTGTTGTTTCCTTCATAGACAGGGGAGAACTCCTGCTTTAAGTCTACCGTGTTTTTGTTTTATTTTTTGTTTTGTTTTTGTTTTTACTGCTGATCCTTAGCAGTCAGCTGATTGAGTTTTTCTTTGAGATCCCTGTGGTGGTATGAGGGAGTCTGACAGGTGTTTTCTCTTTACAGAGAGCACGAGCCCAGCACATTGTCCCTTGCACCATATCACAGCTCCTTTCTGCCAACCTGATTGATGAAGTATTTAAGATTGGGGAGATTGAGATTTCACAGGTATGCTAACAACATCTTGGTAGAAGCACTAGGTGATGGTTTGTAATTAAAATCACATTAAGTTTCACTCTGAGACTCAGAAAAATTGTTGTCTACCTCTTCATGTAGGTCACTATTGTGGGGATAATCCGACAAGCAGAGAAGGCACCAACTAACATTGTTTACAAAATAGATGATATGACTGCAGCGCCAATGGACGTCAGACAGTGGGTGGACACCGACGTAAGCATTTTGGGATGCATGGGGAAGATCTTTTGGTTTGAGTGAACTGCCACACAGTCAGGCTTATTGAAAGCAGCGTAGTGCTCAGAAGAAAGTCCTACTGGATTCTGCCCCAGTCAGACTACATTAGGAATATTGGGATGCCACATTTTAGAAAAGACATTGGTAAACTAGAATGTGTCTACAGGAGGAGGCCCAGAATAGTGAGGCTACTGAAGATAACCATGATGACCATGACATATTAGAATCCATTGAAGGAATGAGCCATCCTTAGCCTAAAGAAAAGGAGGCTTTTAGGAAAGAAAACGACAAGGATGATAGCCCACTTCAGGTATTTGGAGGGTTTTCATGTGAAAAAATTTGCTCTCTCTGGCTCACTGGAGGTCTTTAAGCAAAGGCTGGATTGTACCCTAGTCACCCAGCCTTGCTTCATGGCGGAGCTGGAGCATGGACCTTGAAGGGTGGGAGAACCCCGTCGTTCTGGGTGAATGAAACAGCATGAGCCCACAATGGCCAGGCTTTGGGGAGAGGGAGCCCAGGAAGAGGCAGCTGTCCAGTCAGACTGCACCAGTGTATTTGGTCTCTGAGGTAGTGTTGCCAAACAGTCTCATCATACCTCATAGGGTCAGTGAAATGTGATGACTTTGCATGAGAGCCTAAAGTTAGATGGGAATGGAATGTGAAGATGAAGGTACATTCCTTTAAATGCCCAAGCTAAGTCCTTTATCAGGCCAGCTGTATGTATACATTCTGCTATACAGAAGCAGAATGGATAGTCCCCATTTGGTAGGAGGTGAGAGATATGGGGAAGCCTAATACCAACCCTTCTCTCCCCTTTTTTTTTGGTTGGGGGAGGGGAGGCTATGATTTCATTGGTGTAGGGAAGTCCTTGGTGAGGAACTTACCTTTACTGATGCAGACTCGCTAACTGTTCTGTGACTTCTAGGCTTTGAGAATTGCCCAGACCACTGAGAGCTTGTAGCAGGGTCACATAGGATCTGTCACCCAGCATTTGACCTCAAGTCTTCCTGATACCAAGATTTCCTCTCTGTCTACTACTCCACGATGGCTCTCTTCCCTCTACACCTTTCTCAGTGCCAGCAATTCTAGCTTTAGAAATAGACCCATTTCTTTTACATCCTCATTCCTTCCTGCTTAGGTTATTGTCACATCCTCCCGACTGGCCTCCTTGACTCGGGTTCTTCTCACTCCGATCCATCTTATGTTATATTGTCAGTTTAATTGTCCTTATGCACAAATTTTGGTTTTATTCCTTTGATCCAAAACTTCGTGTGGCTCTCTGTTGCCTACGCAATAAAGTCCAAACTGCTTTGCACTCCACCGGTGTTGGGCATTCTGCCCACTCTGAAATGTTATTAGCTCTTACAGACTTGGACTACTTTGACATTGTCATTCATTCTTAAAGTCTACTGGAAGTTGAGTCTGAGCTTGAAGGTATTTTGAGAGAGATAACTGAGGCCAGAGCCCTCAGAAAAACTAAGAGTGTGATGGGGTTGTTCGTTTTAACTTTCCACTAGTGTGGAAAGAATAGAAATAACTCCTGTTGCCATGCAGCTGTACCTGTTTTTAACTTTCATTTTCTTTACCCAGCGTGGTAATTAAACAGGTGCATTAACCAATGGCCATAGAAAACTCAGGTTGATTTTTCCTCCTCCACTCTTAGGACACAAGCAGTGAGAATACCGTGGTACCACCAGAAACCTACGTGAAAGTGGCTGGTCATCTCAGGTCTTTCCAGGTAAAGTTGGACATAAGTAATAATCGTCACTCATTTATGTACCACTTTGCAGTTGACCTAGTGCTTTCTTTACAGTGACCCTGGGAGGCAGAGAGTACAGTTATTATTCCCACTTTACAGGTGATGAGACTGAGGCTCATATAATGATGTGAATTGCCCACCATCACATAACCACTATTGTCAGTGTTGGGAATAAATAAGAGGGTCTAGAACCCCATCTTCTGGCAAATTGTGACTCTAGTGTGAAAAAAAAATTTACATTTTATACACACCAAACATGGTCTTTATTTGTCCCACAGTTTTCTGGGCCATGGCAGAATTGTTGAAACCTCTAAGTTGAGAACAATTCATGAAGTGTTCCACTCTCTCTTGTCTCTTTTGTAGAAAAACAGTTCTTGTTTTCCGTTCCATTGAGCGCTTAGAGAATAACAGTTGGGTCTGGTGGAAAGAACACGTGTTGATTCTGCTCACTTCGCTTTGCATGAGTTCACTTAAGTCTTCCCAGGTTTTTCTGAAACCGTCCCAGAAGCACTAGTTAGAATTACAAAAACAACAAAACCTGGAATCAGACAAATGTGACCAACAGTTGGGGAATGACTTAAACTGTATTTACATGTTGTAAAATGTGTGATAAGAATCAACAAATACGAAGAATTCAAAGCAACGTGAGAACTTTCCTGAGGTGCTTCACAGTCCAGAACTAAAGTAATACTGTGTGTACTTCTATGTTTATGTACACATACTGCAGCTGTAAATAGAGACAGCATTAAATGTTAAACAGTAACGAAATTCATGTTAAATACAGAGAAAGACGCTCATGTTTCTTTAGGGGGGGCAAACCTACAAGTTCATTGGCCTAATGAACTCCATTCAGAACATGGATTTGTCCTTCACTTCTTCTTAGCCATTTATCCAAACACTTAGAGGTAGAATGATCTGCCCAAGGTCACATAGCTAGCGTATTTCAGGGGCAGGGCTTGAGCTCCAGTCTTCTCAACTTCAAGGCTGGCCCTCTTCCCACTACTCTGTCCTCTCAGCCAGTGAAGAGAAGCAGTGTGTGGACAGTCATTCGCAATCACTCTTTTGTTCTCAGTTTTGTTTCTTTTATTCTTCATAGATTGGGGCATATGTCAGTAAAAAGTTAATAAATTTCATTTTAAACAAAAAAAGAGCACAGGGCTATTTCTAGTCCTGGCATCTCCAATCCTGACTTACCACTGACCAATACCGTAAGGCCTTTAGGATTTTCAGTAGACATTTACTAAGCACCAAGCCAAGTTTCCTATCCTCTCTGTGTCTTGGCTTATCTGTTTGTACAGTGGGTCTAGTAATGCCTTGCCTGGTATCATGCAATGACATTGCAAATCCTGCAGTGAAGATCCTGGATGGGGAAGTGCTTTGAAGAATTAAAAGCATCTTATGTCTGTGGATTATTGTCTGTTGTTCATTATGTAGCAGAGAACGTTCATTAGAAAAGCTAAATATAGGGCAGCTAGGTGGTGCAGTGGGTAGAGCACTGGCCCACGAGGACCCGAGTTCAAATTCAGGCTCAAACATTTACTAGTTTTGTGACCCTGGGCAAGTCCTTCCCCTTCCCCCCCCCCCCCCAAAAAAGAAAAAGACCTAAAGCAAGTCCTAGCTTCAACACTTAGCAGACATGTGAGCTTGGCCAAGTCTTTTCTCTCCTGAAACTTATTTTCCTCATCTGTAAAATGGAAGTAGTATTTATACTGCTTGATTTTAAGGTGCTTGTAACGAAAGCACCTTATTAGTATCCACAATGAATGCGAGATTGGTAGTCGTGATACTTGGAGTTGGTTACCTATGGCCCTTTAAGCCATCTTGTATTTTGTTCCTATAAAAATGAAGGGGGAAGAGGCTGGGAGTGGGGTGGGTGGGGTCTGTTCTCAGACCTGAGATTCTTAGGTTTCTTTAAGGAGACCAATACTGTCAATAACAGAACAACAGCGGTTTAATCTTCTCCCTTGTCCCCTTCCTCAGTTCCATGTTAATATTAGATGGCAAGCGGGCAGGTTGTTAAATATCATGTCAGCCCCTTTCTATCTCTGCCTGTGACTGTGAGAATGTCAGCTACCTGGAAATCCAAATGGAAATTTTAACTGGTCTGGAATATTGTTCCCATGTCCCCAGAGATTGCCTGTAATTAAGTACAGACCTTTGCTGATGGTTACAACAAAACACTCTTAAAGAAAACTTCCATAGAGCAGTCCTGTTTCTGAATCTATTGCTACAAAAGAGGCAGACCCCAGGTTCTGTGTCTAACTTGTAGTCTGCATTAGTGGAAAGAGTATTTACCCTGATGAAATAGTGGGAATATTGAAGACAGCCCCTAGAAAGGTTTCCAAGGGATGTGTGTAGCTCTTGTACTCAGCTTCCTGGGAGTCAGAGAAAAAAGAAATAGATGAGATATAGGCAGGCCAGGAAGAAAAGATGGGCCAGAGTCCTGACCTGCCTCCTGTATCTGAGCTCAGACCCAGAAAGGGGCAGCTGAGCCCTGCATCTCACTGTAGAAAGAGGACAGGTGTGCTCCTGTACCCTAAGATGAAACCGAATCTGTTTTCCATAAAAACTGGGTGATACATGGTCTTTGGGGTCCACAATTAGCCTAACATGACATGCAAGGCTGTTAAGGGTTAAGTAGGCTTTGGGGGGCAGTCTGGAGAATCTGACCACCATTGATTCTGAACGTTGCTTTTGTGGTCAATGATTCATCATTCCAGACAAGCAACTTCCAGGTGCTGTAGGAGCCCAGGCCATCCCTGACTTTCAGGATGTTGGCATCTTGCCTTAGAGGGAGCTTGAAGAGAACTCTCGCTGTGTTCCCTCCTTTGTCCTAAACTATCTTGTTATTTTAACAGAACAAAAAGAGCCTGGTGGCATTTAAGATTCTTCCTCTAGAGGACATGAATGAGTTTACTATCCATATCCTGGAAACTGTTAATGCCCATATGGTCCTAAGCCAGTCTGTCAATCAGGTGAGTGCTTCTTTGGTGAGTCGGTCCATCAATGAGCTTTTATTAAGCACCTCCTATGTACCAGGCACTGGGCTAAGTGGTAGACACACAAAAGAAGGCCGAAGATAATGCTCTGGAGGAGCTCACAGTCTGATGGGGGAGGCAACATGAAAACAGCTATGTACAAATGAGATAGGCACAGGATAAATCAGAGTTTTACTTTCTCTAGGATGTGGAAATGGGATAAGATTTGGAGCTGAGAGGGTATGTGTGTGTGTGTTTTTTTCCTTTTGAGCTTAAACACAACATTTACATATATATATGTACATAAGAACGCAAAGAGAGGTAATCTTTCATACCACTTGCTCATTTTTAAAGTGCATTATACTATACAGTACTTTCAGAACTGAACTGCTAATCTACTATTTCTTCTGAAATTCTGTGAATTTTTAGAATGTTAGATTGTACCCTTTTTTGTGTTACTATTGCTATCTCTACTTAACCCTCTCAATTTATAAACTGAGAAGAAGAAATGGCAGCGGGTGGGGACCCCTTTTAACACATATGCATAGTTAAGCAAAATTAATCTACATACTGACTGTATTCAAAACCTTATTTCTTAACCACATTACCAGTATCAAAAATGAAGAGAATGAACGCACTACCAAATGAACATGAAATTAAAGCAATTAGTAGTTTTTCTGTCCAATTTTATGCCAATAAAATCGACAGTAAAATGAAATGGATTGTTACAAAAATAAAAATTGCCCAGATTAACAGATGAGGAAATAGAATACCTAGATAACCCTATTTTAGAAGAAGAAATTGAACAAGCCATAAATGGGTCTCCTAAGAAAAAATCCCCAGGACCAGATGGATTTACAAGCAAATTCTGCCAAACATTTAAAGAACAATTCCAGTACCATATAAAGTATTTGAAAAAATAAAGGAGTCCTACCAAATTCCTTTTATGACCCTAGGTTTTGATACCTAACCTGGGGAGAGTGAAAACAGGAAAGGAAAGCTATTGACCAATATCCCTAATGAAAATCAACGCGAAAATTTTAAATGTAATACTAGCAAGGAGACTACATGTTTCATAAAGTTCATACACAGTGACCCGGTTGGATTTCTACTGGGATGCAGGGCTGAATCAGTATTGAGAAAACTATTAGCTTAATTGACTGTATTAATAACAAAAACCGTATGATTATATTAATAGATACATAAAAACTTTTTACAAAATACATCTGTTCCTATTAAAAACTCTAGAAAGCATAGGAATTGCAACGGAGCTTTATCTTAAAATAAGTATCTATTTAAAAGCAAACAAGAATTATCTGTAATAGGGATAAGCTAGAAGCCTTTCCCTTTAGATCAGAAGTGAAGCAAGGTTGTCCATTATCACCACTATAATTATTGTACTAGAAATGCTGCCTATAGCAACAAGACAAGAGAAAGAAATTGAAGGACCTTTGTGCAGAGGAAATGATAGAATCCTTAGAGAACCCAAGAGAATAAATTAAAGATCTACCTAATAATGAACAACCATAGCAAAGTTTCAGGATATAAAGTAGACCCACACGAATCCTCAGCATATTACTGATAGAATTTGGCTGTAAGAGATGGAAAGAAAAATCCCATTTAAAATAACTGCAGACGGACGGCATAAAATACTTAGGAGTCTCCCTGCCAAGACACACAGGAACTGTCTGAACACGATTATAAAACACTTTTCACAGAAATAAAGACAAATCTAAACAGTTGGAGAAATACTAATTGCTCGTGGGCAGGTGGAGCTAATATAATAAAAACAGCAGTACTTGCTAAATTAATTCAGTGCCATACCAATGAGAAGATCAAAGAATTACTTTATAGAGCTAGAAAAAATAATTAAGATTCATCTGGAGGGAACAAAAGTCAAGAATATTGAGGGAATTGATGAAGAAAAAAGTAAAAGAAAGTAGCCCAGCAGTACTAGGTGTCAAACTACAACAAAATAATCTGGTACTGGTGGGATAGACTAGGTGTGCAGTATGCTGAAGTAAATGACCACAGTAACAATGTTTGATAAACGCAGAAATCTAACTGGGTACAAAAAAGTCAGCTTCACCAGTATAAGGCTGGGAGGCATGATTAGGGAGCAGTTCTGAAAATGATCTGGAAGTTTTAGTGGACTGCAAGCTAGATGTGAGTAAGCTGTGGCAGCCAGAAGAAGCAGTGCAGTCTTGGACTGTGTAAGTCAGGGTGTGTTTCCAGGACTGGGTAGTGACAGTCTTCCTGTCCTCTGCCCTTGTCAGACCCTCTCTGGAGCATTGTGTTCAGTTCTCAATGCTAAGCTGTTGATAAGCTGAAGAAGACAGCCTGGATGGTGAGGGGGAGCTGTTTAGTCTGGAGACGAGAGTGCTCAGGGGGTGCATGGTGACCGTCTGAAAGTGTTTGAAAGGCTGTGGTGTAGAGAAGGGCTAGACTTTGGGGAGTGTCACTCTCTGGGTTTCAGAAACGGTTTCCCATCAGAGCAGCCCAGAAGTGGGATGGGCTGCCTTGGAGGTGGAGGCTTCCCAGGAAGAGGCTGAATGACCACTGATTGGGTCTATTACGGTGGGAATTTCTCCAGTGTGGGTTGGACTAAATGGACAGTAAGATCCCTTCTACTTCTCAAATTCTGTGATTCCTTAATTTGATAGCATACACTAATGGTCATCCAGTTTATTCTTGAAGGCTTCCACTGAGAAAGAACCCCTTCACGTATGCATAGGGCCTAAATTTACTTCTTTGTAATTTCTGCCTATTCCTACTGATTCTGGCCTCTGTTGCCAAGCAGAGTAAGTCTCCTCTCTTCCAGTCTCTGAAGCATTTGAAGATTCCCCTCCCCTTAATGCAGCCCAGGGTTTTCCTGGCTCTCCTACTGTTCGCTCATGTTGAGCTTACAGTCTGCTAAGCCCTTCCATATCCTTTTCAGACTAGCCCTGCCTGGGAGATCATTATGTCCAGGGTTTCACAACTGTTTGTTTATGGCAGATTTTTCCCAGTTTGTCTAACTTTTACTACCAAAGGCCCTTCCATCATAAAACCTAAACTCCAAAAAAAGGAAATTAAGAAATCCGACTCTTGTTCCTTCTTTCTGCTTAATATGCTGAAGACCCCGCCCAGCATTATGAAACACTGACCTCAACTGATTTTATACATCTTAAGGCAAAAGAATATGCAAGAGTTGTTCTTTCCCACTTTCTGAAGGGCCTTCTTAGAGGCCCTGCAACTTTACCTTCCCTTGCCTGGAGAAATACAGCAGGAAACACCTTAAGTTGTGGAATATATTTCTTAGCCAAAGGCTTCTTTGATTTGGTGAATTAAGGGGATCAATTAATGAATCTGCCCAAATCCTAGAAATTGTTAGAGTTGAAAGAGAGTAGCTTAAAGTCTGTCAGGTCTGATCCCTTCATTTTATAGGGGAGAGAACATAGATCCAGAGAGTGGCCACTCCATGAGGCTGGTGGCCAAGCTGGATTAGAATTTGTTTTCTGATTCCCACCCCAATACCTTAATGTGTCCTTTTCTTTTTACTTTAGCCCTCAGTAGGAAGACCATCTCTCAGCACTTCTGGAATAGGGGATCCAGGAAGCTTTGGGGGAAGCAGCTTTGGTGGGAATAGTCTTATGCCAGCCAATGGCCTCACTGTAACCCAGAACCAGGTAAGCCCCACACATGTGACTCCAGAAAGAAAATACTGGTACCCTGGCTCGTGTGCCTACTAATTACAATATTCTAGTGCCATGTGTGTGCCGTTACTTCTCCCATTTTTTTTTTCTGTATTTTTGGGAGGCAGTCATGGTTAAGTGACTTACCCAGGGGCACACAGCTAGTAAGCATCTGAGACTGGATTTGAACTCAGGTCCTCCTGACTCCAGGGCCAATGTTCTGTTCATTGCACCACCTACATGCCCCTACTTTCTCATTTTTTTTCAGTGAGTTAATCCGTGACTCAGAGCCTTCCTCCCTACCTTCCCACTCCTCGTCTCCCACTAAACTTCAGCTACACTATGGCGTGGTCGCTTTTACACTTCTTTTGATTGCATCAGTGCTCATGGTTGGGACTCTCCCACCCACATTCTCCTCTTGCTTCTGTTCTCCCTAGCACCAAGCTGATTTTTCTGTTATAATCTGTGGTCCCTTGACTCATCTCTCACTTCCCATTCCAGCTCCTCCATTCTGTTTGCATTTACTTACAAACTGACCCCTGGCCCCAGTGCCACCCAGTACCCTGGAGCTCCTTGCTCTGCCCTGCCAGCCATTGCTCACCATTTCTCTCTCTCTCTCTCTCTCTCTCACACACACACACACACACACACACACACACACACACACACACCCCGCAACTGATTAGCACTTGCTCCAGGGCTGCAGAACATCACTATCAGAATGTCCCAGACCATGTGCCTGATTTTCTCCTGCTCTCTCTTCTGAAGTCATTCCTTCTCTTGGTGGCACCACCGTTTATCCGGGCTCCCCTGTTCATAATGAGGTGGTTTTATTTTTGTTTTTTTAATTCGTTGATGTCTTTTGTTTTTATGCAACTTTATTTCCCAGTATGTCCCTCCTACCTCTTCTCCCCAGACCACCATCCCTTAAAATAAAAAAGAGACAAAGGGAAAAAGCAGTTCAGCAAAACTGACCCTCATATCCACCAAGACTTGACAGATTCTATGGTGTTTCACACCCTGGATCTCTACCCTGCATAGACAGGAGGGGGCTTCATTCTCATATCTCCTCTTTGCAACCAAGTACGGTCACGGTAATGACTCAGTGATCCGTCTGTGGTGGTCTTTCCATCTACGGTCTTGTAGTCATTGTGTGTATTGCACAAGCAGGTGCCGTCAGCTCCATCCCTACAGCATCTCTCTGGTCTTTCCCTCCTCTCCATTCCACTGTCATGGCCCTGATACACAGTAACCTCCTTCCAGATCTTCTCACCTCTCTTCTTTCCTTCATCCCTCTATTCTTTACACTGCTACCAGGATAATCCTTTCTACAAGTGGTTCTGCTCATGTCTCACAAAGATCCGAGGCGGCTTCAGTTCACCTTTGCGTGACAGTCACAGCCCACTCTTCTCAACCTGGTTCCATTCTGACTTTCAGCTTTTATTTCATGCCATTATTTGCAACCTTGCAAGTTCAAGGCCTGGTTTGTAGTTTGTCCGAAAAATATCCAGGGGGTCGGGTGACTCCCAGCTTGGTATGAGACGGGAGCAAATGTGATCCTGGGCTCCCTGGAGTGGGGAGGTGGTGGTCCCGCTGGCCTCTGCCCTGGTCAGATCCTACAGTTTAAGGGGAACCCTGAAGAGCTAGAGGGTGTCCAAAGGACAGCCAGGGTGGCAAGGGGCTTCAGGTCCTGCCTGATGCTGAGATCTGGCCTTGGAGAAGAGAAGACTGAGGGAGGACATGAGAACCAAGTTTCGTATCTGAAGGGCCTTCACGTGGGAGGGGAGTCACACTTGTTTTCTAACCCTAGACAGAAGAACCAGGAGCAGTGGGGGGAAATTGGGAGGGTCCACCTTCAGGCTTCATGTCAGGAAAAGCTTGTTTACTAGGGCTGTCCACAAGGGAAATGGGCCACTTCAAGATGTGGTGGGTTCTTGCTTGGAGGTCTCTGAGCAGAAGCTGGATGAGCCCTGGTCAGGTGAGTTATAGCGGGGATTTGGACTAGATGGTCACCAAGTTTACTTCCAGGTCTCCCTAAATTCTGTGACTTCTCCCCTCCATGAACTCTAACCTCTGGATAACTGTTCACTCCTGCCCCCTGACACCCTTGGTAGTATCAGACCCCTGTGCCCTTTGTTTACTCCAGCATGCCCACCCTGCCTGTCTTTGCTTGTTGAGTGTCTCTCCATTCTTGAAAGGCTCATTCCTGGAAGAAGCTCCTCGCCTCAGTCCCCACCCCCAGCCTCACACTCCCTCTCCTTAGACCCCATGTAATCCTTTGTTCTGTCACTCTCTAGGGCACTTAGAATGACACAGTGTGTCTTGTACAAGGCTGTCCTGGTGTGCTGTGTGTGTACTAGATTGTAAGGGACTGTGTATCACACAAATTTTTTTTTTTTCCCTAAAGAAGGTAGGTTTGGGGTTTTTTAAAATTTTATTTTACATCATTCATTTCCACAGGTTTTTTAATTCCAAATTTCCTCTCCCCCCCTCTCCTCCTCCCTCCCCCCCAAGAAGGCAAGTAATCCAATGTAGGTTCTACCTTCACATTGAACTTATTTACATAATAATCCAGTTGTAAAGAAGAATGATAACCAATGGAATGAATTATGAGAGAGGAGAAAAGAAACCAAAAAAGAAGGGGAAAAAAAAGCAGATAGTTTGCCTCAGTCTGCATTCAGACTCCGTAATTCTTTCTCTGGATGTGCATAGCTTTTTACATCGTGAGTCTTTTGGAGCTGTCTTTAAACCTAATATTGATGAGAGGAGTCAAGTCTGCCAGAGTTAGTCCTTACAGAGACCTTGTGTCTGTAACCGTGTAACCTGGTTCTGCTCCCCTCACTCAGCGTCAGTTCATTATGAGTCTTTCCAGGTTTAATGAAGTCCATCTGTTCCTCATTTCTTATTGCACGATAGTATTCCATTACATTCATATATCACAACTCGTTTAGCTATTCCCCAATTGATGGGCATCCTCTTGATTTCCAATTCTCTGCCACCACAAAAAGAGCTGCTATAAATCTTTTTGTACGTACAGGTCCATCTCCCACTTGTATGATCCCTTTGGGATGTAGCCCTAGAAGTCATATTGCTGGGTCAAAGGGTATGCACATTTTTATAGCCCTTTGGGCATAGTTCCAAATTACTCTCCAGAATGGCTGGATCAGTTCACAATTCCACCAACAATGTAGCAATATCCAATTTTCCCACATTCTCTCCAGCATTTATCATTTTCCTGTTTTGTCATGTTAGCCAGTCTGACAGGAGAGATGTGGCAACTAAGAGTTGTTTTGATTTGCATTTCTCTAATCAGTAGTGATTTAGAGCATTTTTTCATATGCCTATAGATATCTTTAATTTCTTCCTCTGAAAACTGCCTGTTCATATTTGACCATTTCTCAATTGGGGAATGACTTGTATTCCTATAAATTTGGTTCAGTTCCCTGTATATTTTAGAGATAAGGCCTTTACGAGAGACCCTGGTTATAAAGATTTTCTCCCAGTTTTCTGCTTCCCTCATAATCTTTGTTGCATTGGCTTTTTTTATACAAAAACTTTTCAATTTAACATAATCAAAATTATCCATTTTGCATTTTGTAATGCTCTCTATCTCTTATTGTGTCATGAATTCTTTCCTTTCCCATAAGTCTGATAGGTAAACTATTCCTTGCTCTCCCAACTTGTTTATAGTATCAGTCTTTATTCCTAAATCATGAACCAATTTTGACTTTATTTTGGTACATGGTGTAAGATAGTGGTCAATGCCCAGTTTCTGCCATACTGTTTTCTAATTTTTCTGGCAGTTTTTGTGAAATAGTGAATTCTTAGCCCAGAAGCTGGATTCTTTGCATTTGTCAAAGAGTAGATTGCTATAGTAGTTGACTGTTGTGTCTTGTGTACCTAACCTATTCCACTGATCTACCATTCTGTTTCTTAGCCAGTACCAAGTAGTTTTGATGCCTGCTCCTTTATAATACAGTTTGCTATCTGATATGACTAGGCCACCTTCTCTAGCATTTCTTTTTATCACACAAATCTTGTATCACATCCAGCACACACTAGGCACTTTGAAGTGTTTCGTTATGTCACACCAGTGTTTCCATCTGGCTTAACTGATTTTCCCTTCTGAGGACAAATGCCAGTTTTTTGTAGTGGATTCTCCATGATCAATTAGTCATATTTTGATGGTTCTCTCCACAGGTGCTGAACTTGATTAAAGCTTGTCCAAGGCCAGAAGGCATGAACTTTCAGGATCTCAAGTCTCAGCTCCACAACTTAAATGTGTCTGTAATCAAGTAAGTGGGCTGGTTTCCCTGCCGCCAGACCTCCATAGCACATGTACTAACTTAGTGCATGGCAGTCTGAATCTCTGAGGCCATTGGAGCAAGTTCATGTGAGGATGTCGCCTGCCCAGAGCTGTCACTGGGTAGCTCCAAGCACCAGCCTTGGGTTTGGTTCAAAGGATTGAGATGAGGCTACTGAGCCCTGGGAGGGGGAGGGGGAGGCCAGGGCCAGCAGGGGGAGAGCAGAGACTGCCTGGGGCTCTTACTCTGCCTGCTCAGGACCTGTGGGAAATGAGCTTGTCTCTCCTATTCCTGAAGCACTTTCACTGAGGGCTGCCCTCACAAATAGGTTAAAAGATGAACAAACTGAAGTCAAGAGAGGGAAGGAAGTATCACGAGCTAGAACAACAGCTAGTCAGTTGTGGAGGCCAGGCTTGAGGCCCAGCTTCAGACTCCCAGCTTCTTCCACTACTCCACCTTGTCTGGGACTCCTTTTCTAGCCCACTATGGCCACAGACTCTGGTCAGCCACAGAGGTTTTGTGGCCTTCACCCTGCCCCATAAGAGACCTGTACCCAAATCTGCCTTTTTCCTCTGTCTTGTGCAAATGGGGTGACCACACTGTGGTCTGTATCAGCAGGAAGTCAGGGGAGGCCTCTCTCTCCATACAAACTGTCTGAGCTGAGCTGAGTTTGTGTTCTCTCTCCCCTCCAGGCAAGCTGTTGATTTTCTCAGCAATGAGGGACACATCTATTCCACTGTGGATGATGACCACTTCAAATCCACAGATGCGGAGTAACTGGACAGATCTGTTTTCACAGGAGCCTCAACTCCCACCGTGCATCGATTTGATCTAGTGACTTGGACAAGGTTTTCCACAGACACTCTTGTGCCCCTTCAGAGTTTCTGCTCCCCATCTCCTTTTGCTGCTCCACTTAACACCAAGCATACTTAGCAGTCAACTAGCAGAAGCTTGCAGTGATGTTCGGACTTGGTGGAGAGTGGCACGGGAGGAGTCAGGGGAAAATATTATTTAAAAAGAGGGTTTGAAAACTTGTGTCTTAAAGCTTCTCTCCCTCAGGAGAAAGTGCGCAGGCTTGGGTGTCATGGGGCCAGCCAGCGAGGCAAGGTAGGCCTTGATTCCCAGGTGTGGCTTCCAGGGTGCTTCCAGACGCGCCGCTGGCTTCCTCAGGCACCGGGGGTGACTGGACGGGTGCATGTATGCCTGTTGTAGGAATACAGCATGATGCTGAAGGACGTAAGAGAAGATCATTAGGTAGAGTGCAAAATAAACATGTCCTGATCTTTGGTTAACATTTTTTAAAAGTGTTCCTGTTTCATTAACTCACCAAAACATTAGGGTCAAAGACTTGTCTTTTTTAAAGTAAGTTCTATCAATGTCTTTTGTTTTTACATCACACTCATTTCTGGATATATTGAACTCTCTTCTAACAGAAAAATAGCTAGTTAAAAACAGCTAGTTTGATGATGCATTGGATAAACATTAAAGTGCCTACTATAGGCCAATCACTGTGCTAAGCATTGGGGATGCAAAGAAAAGCAAAAGACAGTCCCTGTTCTCAAGGAGCTCACTGTTAATGGAGGAGAAATATGCAATTGTCCAGACAGGTTATAGATGGATCAATCAGAAATAGTCACCAGAGAGGAAGTCCTAGCAGTAAGGGGGTTTGTGGAAGGTGAGGTTCTAGGTAGGCCTTGAAGGAAACCTGCAGGCAGAGATGAGGAAGAGAGTTCCAGGCATGAGGGACAGCCAGCCTCAAGTGCCCAGAGCAACCAAGAGGCCAGCGTCCCTGGCTCACAGAGCACTTGGAGGTAAGCAGGATTTCACAAGGCTGGAGCTCTAGGAAGGGGCCACGCTGTGCAGGGCTTTGAACAACCAGCAGAATTTTACATTTGACCCTGCGGTGAGAGGAAGCCCTGGAGCTGACAAAATCCAGGGAAGGATGATGTCATGCTGGCTCTCTAGTGAACGATCTGTTTGACAGCTGAGTGGAAGCCAGGGGAGTGGGGGAGAGACCTGTGGCAGGGAGACTCACTGGCAGGCTGTTGGAGTAGTCCAGGCCGGAAGTCACTGAGGGACCCAGCACCAGGGGGTGGCAGCATCTGGCACTGGTATGCAGCATTTTGTCTTTACAATCCCCCCACCTCTGCTGAGAATGGTCTATCAGGGTTGGGAAACCTTCAGCCTCAAGGCCACATGTTGCCTTCAAGGTCCTTGGGGGTGGCCCTTTGACTGAGTCCAAGTTTTCCAATGAGATATTTCACATTGTCTTTTACTTTTTCTTTCCTTTGGTTCTGTTTTATAATATCTTTGGTTTCTCATAAAGTCACTAGCTTCCACTTGCTCCAGTCTAATTTTTAAGTTGGTATTTTCTTCAGTGATCTTTTGGACCTCCTTTTCCATTTGGCTAATTCTGCCTTTCAAGGTATTCTTCTCATTGGCTTTTTGGAGCTCTTTTGCCATTTGAGTTAGTTTATTTTTTAAGGTGTTGTTTTCTTCCGTATTTTTTTTGGTCTCTTTTAGCAAGTCATTGACTTGTTTTTCATGGTTTTCTTGCATCATTCATTTTTCTTCCCAACTTTTCCTCTACTTCTCTAATTTGCTTTTCCAGATCCTTTTTGAGCTCTTCCATGGCCTGAGACCAGTTCATATTTTTCTTGGAGGCTTTTGATGTAGGTTCTTTGACTTTGTTGACTTCTTCTGGCTGTGTGTTTTGGTCTTCTTTGTCACCAAAGAAAGATTCCAAAGTCTGAGTCTGAATCTGAGTCCATTTTTGCTGCCCGGCCATGTTCCCAGCCAACTACGTGACCCTTGAGTTTTTTGTCAGGGTATGATTGCTAGTAGAGTAGAGAGTACTTTGTTCTAAGCTTGAGGGGATGCGCTGTTTTCAGAGCTATTTCTATACAGCCAGCTCTGCCACACCAGCACTCCTCCTCCTTGAACCACCAACCCGGACCTCGACCCATATCCAAGCAGGCTCTACACTCCTGCTCTGATCCACCACTTAATTCCTCCCACCAGGTGGGCCTGGGGTTGGAAGCAACCGTCGCTGGAGCTCTGGAAGCAGCCCCAGAGCTGTAGAAATAGTCAAAGCATCCTTTTCAGATCATGATGCAATAAAAATTATTTGTAAAAAAGGACCATGGAAAAATAAACTAAAAATTAATTGGAAACTAAATAATCTAATTCTAAAGAATGAGTGGGCCAAAGAACAAATCATACAAACAATAACTTCATTCAAGAGAATAACAATAATGAGACACCAAAACTTACGGGATGCAGTAAAAGCAGTTCTTAGGGGAAGTTTTATATCTCTAAATGCTTACATGAATAAAATAGAGGAAAAGGAAATCAATGAATTGGGCATGCAACTGAAAAAGCTAGAAAAAGAACAAATTGAAAATCCCCAATTAGATACCAAATTAGAAATACTGAAAATCAAGGGAGAGATTAATAAAATTGAAATCAAGAAAACTATTAATAAAACTAAGAGCTGGTTTTATGAAAAAAAAACCAATAAAATTGATAAACTTTTGGTCAATTTGATTTAAAAAAAGAAAACCAAATTACCAGTATCAAAAATGAAAAGTGTGAATTCATGTCCAATGAAGAGGAAATTAAAAGAATAATTAGGAATTATTTTGCCCGATTGTATGCCCATAAATTTGACAACCTTAGGGAAATGGATAAATATTTACAAAAATATAAATTGCCCAGGCTAACAGAAGAGGAAGTAAAATACTAAATAACTCCATCTCAGAAAAAGAAATTGAGCAAGCCATCAATGAACTCCCTAGGAAAATATCTCCAGGGCAATATGGTTTTACATGTGAATTCTATCAGACATTTAAAGAACAATTAATTCCTATACTTTATAGACTATTTGGAAAAATAGGTGGAGTCCTACCAAATTCTTTCTATGACAAATATGGTACTAATACCCAAACCAGGAAGAGTCGAACTAGAAAGCATAGGAATAAATGGAGCCTTCCTTAAAATTATAAGTAGTATCTACCTAAAAACATCAACGAACATTTGTAATGCGGCTACGCTTGATGCATTCCCAATAAGATCAGGGGTGAAACAAGGATGCCCATTAACACCCCTATTGTTCAATTTGGTACTAAAAATGTTAGCTGTAGCAGTAAGAGAAGAAAAAGAAATTGAAGGAATTAGAATAGGCAAAGAAGAAACTAAATCATCACTTTTTGCAGATGATATGATGATTTACTTAGAGAATCAAGCAGAAAACTACTTGAAATAATAAACAGCTTTAGCAAAATTGCAGGATATAAAATAAACCCACATAAATCCTCAGCATTCCTATACATTACTAACAAAGCCCAACAGCAAGAGATAGAAATTCCATTTAAAGTTACTCTAGACACTAAAATATTTGGGAGTCTACCTGTCAAGACAAATCCAGGGCCTATATGAACATAATTACAAAACATTTCTCACACAAATAAAGTCAGATCTAAATAAATGGAAAAACATCAGTTGCTTGTGGTTAGGCTGAGCTAATATAATAAAAACGGCAATTTTACCTAAATTAATTTACTTATTCAGTGCCAGCCATACCAATTGAACTACCAAAAAATTATTTTACAAAGCTGGACAAGATAATAACAAAATTCATCTGGAAGAACAAGAGGTCCAGAATATCCAGGGAATTAAAGAAAATAAATGCTAAAAAGGGGGCCTAGTCATACCAGATATTAAACTGCATAAAACAGCAGCCATCAAAACCACTTGGTACTGGCTAAGAAACAGAGTGGTGGATCAGTGAAATAGGTTAGGTACACAAGACGCCAGAGTCAATGACTATAGCAATCTACTCTTTGACAAACGCAAAGAATCCAGCTTCTAGGCTAAGAATCCACTTTTTCACAAAAACTGCTGGGAAAATTGGAAAATGGTAGGGCAGAAACTGGGCATAGACCAATATCTTACACTGTATACCAAAATAAAGTCAAAATTGGTTCATGATTTAGGAATAAAGGCTGATACTACAAGCAATTTGGGAGAGCAAAGAATAGTTTACCTATCAGACTTATGGGAAAGGAAAGAATTCGTGACACAACAAGAGATAGAGAGCATTACAAAATGCAAAATGAATAATTTTGATTGTGTTAAATTGAAATGTTTTTGTATTAAAAAAAAGCCAGTGCAACAAAGATTATGAGGGAAGCAGAAAATTGGGAGAAAATCTTCATAACCAGTGTCTCTGGTAAAGGCCTTATCTCTAAAATATACAGGGAACTGAGCCAAATATATAGGAATACAAGTCATTCTTCAACTGAGAAATGGTCAAAGGATATGAACAGGCAGTTTTCAGAGGAAGAAATTAAAGATATCTATAGGCATATGAAAAAATGCTCTAAATCACTATTGATTAGAGAAATGCAAATCAAAACAACTCTTAGTTGCCACATCTCTCCTGTCAGATTGGCTAACATGACAAAACAGGAAAATGATAAATGCTGGAGAGGAAAATCGGAAAACTTACCTTGTTGGTGGAGTTGTCAACTGATCCAGCCATTCTGGAGAGCAATTTGGAACTATGCTATAAAAATGTGCATACCCTTTGACCCAGCAATACCACTTCTAGAACTGTATCCCAAAGAGATCACACAAGTAGGAAAGGGACCCGTATGTATAAAAATATTTATAGCAGCTCTTTTTGTGGTAGCAAAGAATTGGAAATCAAGGGGATGCCCTTCAATTGGGGAATGGCTAAACAAGTTGTGGTATACGAATGTAATGGAATACTATTGTGCTGTAGGAAATGGGGAAGACACAGACTTCATAATAACCTGGAAAGACCTACATGATATAATGCTGAGTGAGGGGAGCAGAATCAGGAGAACATTATACACAACCATAGATATATTGATTCTGTGATGACTAACCTTGATAGACTTGGCTCTTCTCAGCAATATAAGGTTCAAAGACAACTCCAAAGGACTCATGATGGAGAGAGCTATCTACACCCAGAAAAAAAACTGAATGCAGACTGAGGCAAACTATTTGCTCTCCTTTTTTCCTCGGTTTTTTTTTTGTTGTTGTTGTTTGTTTTGTTTCTTCTTTTTCATGATTCATTCCATTGGTCATAATTCTTCTTTACAACTTGACTATTGTGTAAATAAGTTTAGTGTGAAGTTATATGTAGAAGATATATTGGATTCCATGCTGTCTTGGGGAGGAGGGGGGACTGGGGCGGGGAGAAAATTTGGAACTCGAAATCATGCAGAACTGAGTGTTGCAAACTAAAAGTAAAAAATCTTAATTAAAAAAAAAGGGCTGCACTTGAGGCTGAAGGTTCCCCACCTCTGGTCTATTTTATTAGCTCTTCTCCAGACCTCTTGTTTTTTTCAGTTACTCAAGAGGTTTTCTTCCTTCTCGCCTTGTTTCATCTACATCTCAGTAGTCTTGTTTTATACATTGCTGTTTCCACTTACTTCAGTTCTACATTGGTTCATATGAATCTTCCTGTAATTCTCTGAATTCCTCATCTGTTGTTTCTTACAGCACAGTAATATTCCATTACAATCACAGTGCAAGATTTGTTCATCCACTCCCTAATTGATGGACACCAATTTTGTTTCTGTTTCTTACCCACCACAAAAAGTGTTGCTATGAATATTTTGGTATATACCACATCTTTCTTTTCTGTTTTTAATCAGTGTGTATACTTTCTTCACCTGTGGACTTGGTATGTTTCAGTACCAGTCATCTGAAATCAATATTCATCTGATCATTGCCTTTGGTCTGAGCTCAGTTGTCTTCTGGTGGTGTCTTCAGTTGTATCATTGGAGGCCTGCATATTTTCCTGGTGCTGCCTTCCCTGTTTTTCTGAATTAGTCATTTTCATCCTTTCCTAAGAAAGGTACAATAATATTATATTACATTCACATACCACATTTTGTTCAACCATTTTCCATTCAATGAACCCAACTTTTTTTTATTACTAGAAAAAGTACTATAGATATTTCTGTAAACATGAGACTTTTAAAAGTGGATTAGACAGAATAGGAATTGGGCACTTGATTCCTTGAAAGGATGTGATAGTTAAGATTTTAGTGTTTAAATCCTGGGCTCCATGTTTAGTACGTTATTTGGGTCTAAAGGCATAGACCAGTGGTGTCAAACTCAAATAGAAATAGATCCCTACAGCCACATATTGACTTGTTGAATCATTTCAGTGGTGTCCAACTCTCCATGACCCTATCTGGTGTTTTCTCGGCAAAGATACTGGAATAGTTTGCCATTTTCTTCTCTAGGCATATTGACTTAGGAAACCACAATTAACGTTATGTTGTTTTGTGTTCTTATTTATGTTGTTAGACATTTTAATTGGCTTCCCATGGCAGCACTAGGGAGTCAGTTTGACTCCTCTGGCATAGACTACAGAGGTGCCATATTGGTCTCATCTTCATAGGGGTCCTTGGTAGCAAGCGACTTTTAGCTTCTGCCCCTTTAACCATCACTTAGCAGAACCAACCATTCTCCCATTAGACTTTCCAGACTGTATTTCTCTAGAGCAATGTTGCAACATTCAGAAATGGGGCCATGAAACTATACATAAAGATCATCTCTGAGGGTCACATGTTGACCTAGGAAACCAGAACATTACCTGTGTTCTACTGTATTTTTATTTTTAGAAATATTTTCCCATTACATTTTAATCTGGTTCAGCATACTCCAGAGGTGCTACAAGCCACTGTAGGCCAGTGTTTGACATCTCTTCTTGAGATCACCATTTTCCAGACATCTTACCAATATTAAATTGGCTACAGGATATTTTGGAGCTTGAAAAATATTAGTAGAATCCTTATGTGTTGATAGTCTAGGAGTACAGACATATAACCTCTGAGATAAAGGCAGGGAAGAAAATGGGCAGATTTTGGATGATTAGAACAGCATTAAGTACGTTTTTGTATATACTACCCACCTCCCGAAATGCCTCACAAGTATTTCTGGTACATAAATTTGTCATCTATTTTAGAAGGGAAAATATCACCAGTTTTCAAAATTAATAACACTTGTTCACATCATGACAATTTATGAGCTAGGAAATGCCGTCCTAGATCATAGGATTATAGATCTGGGATAGGACCTCAGACCATTTAGTCCAACCCCCTCTGTTCACAACTGAAATCAAGGGAGATTGTGACTTACTCATGGTCACACAAATATTATGCCTCAGAGGTTAGATTTGAGTCTAGGGCCCCTGGCTCCAGAGGTAGTATTTTCCCCCACTTTGCTGCCTCCCATAGATTCATGCATATAAAAAAAGTGTTTGAAAGCCCTTAGAGGCTCTACAGAAACAGAAAGCCCCTAGACTTTGGCTTCTAACTGAGAATGGCCAGTGTGCCTGGAGGAGGAGGCAGCATTTGAGTTGGGTGGGCTCTGAGGGAAGGGGATAGGATGTCCATTGAGATTAGGGAGTGGGCATTTCCAGTTGAGAACAGGACTCAAAGGTAGGAGATTGTGTCATGCCTGAGGAACAGTGTGGGCAGGGAGTAGGGCTTGTGAGGGGTGCGGGGTAGTGAAGGAGGAGGCTAGAAGGGGAGATCAGAACCAAACTGTTGAGTCCCCTGGACAGCTAGTCACAGATTTTGGACTATATTCTACAGGCAACAGAAAGGTTTTTTAAATTTGTCTTAATTTGCGTGGTGTTGTAAGGTTTGTAAAGAGCCTAATGAAAGGCAGTGCAGGTATTATCCTCATATAATAGGTGAGGTGCAAAGAGGCTGCAGCTCAGCCTGGGCTGGGATCTTTCACTCGACACTTTATTCCTGGCTGCGTGAGACTACAGTGCTCAGGCCTGTGTAGGAGGAAGAAGTGTCCACAACGGAGACTGAAAGGGGGAGAAATGGGAAGCAGGAATTTCTTCTTAATTTCCGGGCTAGGGGTGGTGGGGAACAAAATGGCCTCAAGGGCTATTCTGGGTCTAAATTTTGCGAGGCTATTGAAGTCAGTGGAAATAGTGACGGTAGAAACAGATGGGAGGAACGTACAGAAAGAGAAAGGGAGAGAACACTGCATAAATCTGTCCCAAAATGATGCTCATTTGGGGCCTTACAGGAAGGGCTTGGCCCCAACTACTCTGTGCTGGTCTATATCAGGAGTTGTGCTTCTTGGTGGAGAAAATTAGTTTTGTCAGTTCTGAGAATCTGAAGTCAGATCAAACTTTACATGAAAGGTCCCCTTCCTCACACAGTAAAGAAGATGAGTGCATGCATATATTTCCTGAACGATTGCCTGTTTTTCTTTATGACTAACCAGTCACCAGATTGCTAAGCATCATGGTTTGTAACCCAATGAAAAGTAAATAAACTTGTTCACTGGGCTGTGACCTCAACAGACTCATAAATTCTCTAATTCTAAAATCCATTAAATCTTGTTCTTTTTGGATCCACAGATGTTAGAGTTGCAAGAGTCCTCAGTGACCATCTCATTCAGCTTCTTCATTTTGCAGACAAGGAAACAGAATCCCTCTTCCCTAAGGTCCCATCAGGTTACTAGGATCCAAACTTCCTGACTTCCAATCAGTCAGAGTTTCCATTTAAAGAAAAGGCAGGTCGGGCATGTATACTCCAAACACTGAGAATACAGACTCTTTTACATGTGGCTTTGGCAGGTTCATCTTCCCAATTCTTTTTTTTTTTTTTTGGAGGGGGGAAGGAAGGGTAATTGGGGTTAAGTGACTTGCCCAAGGTCACACAGCTAGTAAGTGTGTGGAGTGTCCGAGGCCAGATTTAAACTCAGGTCTTCCTGAAGCCTCCAGGGTCTGTGCTCTACTCACTGTGCCACCTAGCTGCCTCATCTTCCCAATTCTGTCTGTGCCTGCCTTAATATCTTAATAAATTTGCTTTCCTTACAGGGAAGCATTGGCAGGCCGAAGCCAGCCTAGGGTCAAAGTTTGCCACAAAGAACCAGTTGCCAATAGTAAGCTTTTTGCCCACTTTGCTAGCAAGGGAGGGGGATTGAGTTGTCTGATCTCACCCTTTGGGCATAATGGAAAGTTGATTTAACCATAAAAATGGGCTGCCGAGAGGTATAGAGCAGTCTAAATCCAATCTCCATGCCCCAGGCAATCTACCTGGGAATACCTTGGAATGTGCTCCATTCTCATCTCCACCCCTTCGAAACCCAGGTTTCCTTCCAGATTGATTTAGGTCCTTTCCTGATCCATCTAGTAATTAGTGTTCATAAATCAGATTCACACACAAGATATCACCCCTGTGATCTCATGGGTCCTCTTTGAAAACAAAGGATGAACAAGTAATTAATGTTCTCTCCCTTCTCAAATTATATACATATATATGTATACGTACTTTTTATATTTGTTTGTTTTGCATTCTTTCTTAACATACTATTAACCTCTTTGAGGTTAGGACAGTTACTCCTTTTGACTTGGTATCCCTAGAACCCAACACCATGCTTGGCACCCAAATGGCGTTTAATAAATATTTGGTGGATTGGATTCTTCAATACAGAGGCTTGTGGTGGAGGGAGGAAAGCCAGGCTGATTATTTCTTGTATCAACTAAGATGAAGAAAGTCTTCCTCCTGGGCTAGTCTTTAGCCCATGGGGAGGGACAGAATGAGAGAGTTGGGACATGAACCCCTGGATCTTGTGAAGTGAGTCATTGCTACCCACTGAAGAGCAGTCTCCTCCTAATGGATCTCCTTGCCTCTAGTCTCTTCTTCTCCAGTCAATCAGGTTAATTTCTCTAAAGAATAGACCCTAGTTGCCTCATTCTCCTGCTCAATCATAGAATTTTAGAGCTGGAAGGTACCTCAGAGGGTATCAAGTTCAACATTTTGTAGGAAACAGGAATGCCCCCCAACACTTGACAAGTGGTCCATCAGCCTCTGCTTGGATGATTTCAGGGATGGAAATCATCCTCAGCTGATGAGCTTGATTGATTCCACTTTCAAATAGCTCTGATGGCTACAAAATTTTGCCTCATGTTGAGCCAAAATTAAAATTTGCATCTCTGTAACTTCTACCCATTGTCCCTAGATCTACCCTTTGGGCCAGGGAAAACAAGTTCAATCCTTCTCCTTGACTGTCCTAAAAATATTTGGAGACGTCTTTTCATCTTCCAGTTATTTGGTCCCTTTTGTGGACCCCATTGCCCGCCTTCTTTAACCTTTATCATACACAATCATTTCCTAAAACACAGAAGTATAGAAAAAAGAGGGTTACGCATGAAACCATGAATATTAAATCAGCTTGTACTTTTTAAATAATAAATTTGACATGTTTCAAAAGCTACCTTGCTTATCTATGCCCCTGAACCTCCTGTTCTCTTCTTTGCATTAAAAAAATGCTGCAATCACCCTCCTTTCTTGGGGAGTGCGATGAGATTTCTATTATTAGCCCCCTTTTCCCCATTCTCCAAATTGGGGGAAAAAAACTTCCATATAACAAAAGCATAATCAAGCAAAACAAATTGATGAATTGTCTGTGCCTTTAAACGTCTATCTCAATCTGCCCCTTAAATCTGCTACATCTGGGCCAGAAGGTGGGTAGTATTTGTCATCGGTCCTCTGGGATCATTAGTCATTGCATTCATCAGAGTTCTCATGTCTTACAAAAGTCGTCTGTCTTTACAGCATTACTATAGTATAAATTATTCTGGGACTGGTTTGCTGCATCTGTCACTGCATCAGTCCATTTAAGTCTTCCCAGGCTTCTCTGGAATTATCCTTTTCATACTTTCTTATAGCCCAATAGCATTCCATTTCATTAATATACCATAATTTGTTCAGCCATTTTTGCAATTGATGAATACCCCCTGGTTCCAATTCTTTGCTACAACAAAAGGACTTAACCTGGCATTGATTTATATACTTGGTGATACCTAGTTCATAATGGAGTTCTTGATGCTGGTGCCTCATCCTGGTAGGGAGGTGACTTCAGATTTTCCAAGGCTTTGCCAGCAGAACATATTCTTTAGCAGTTTGCCAAACTGCAAAGGCTTCAAGTATAGGTTTGGTGTACTTGTGTATAATGTAACAAACTTGGTCATCTGTGGGTTAGACTCACTGAGTCTAGAGAGGCTGTAACTTGGCTGCAGGAGCATGATGGTAATCAGGGCAGGACTTTGGGCCTTTGTTTTTTCTTTAGGAGTGCTTCCCAGCATTAAAGTAGTCAAGTGCCTTTGTTGAGTCTTGCCTTTCAAATGTAATGGCAAACAAAGTGGACTTTTTGTTTACTTATGTTTGAGTGCTTCTCAGCACTAAAGCAATCAAGTGCCTTTGACTGAGTCCTTTGTTTCAATCAAGAGTATTTGATGAAGAGTCTTTGATGGCCTGCTTAAGAAACAAGAAAGCCCCAGACCCCACACCCTTTTGCTAAGTAGATACTAAGCCCCAAGGCCCTGGGACTTGTATATAAGATCTGAGGTTGGCATTTTTTGTTTTGGGGCCCTTACTCACTGGAAGAGTGTCCTGTGATTTGACCAGATGAGACTCTGTGTAGCCGTCATGGAGCCCTCCGGCTTTGAAAATCTAGATGTTGATGCTTCTCTCTCTGGTAACTGTATATATATTGCTATAGACAGATAGAAGGCTGTCTACTGATTTGTGTTTGTTCTGTTTATATAATGTATGCCCGTAATTTCTGTTTGTATTCTCTCTGAAGTTCAGGGTGCTTTTCCCCCTGAACTAAGTGAATGATATATGTATGTTTAATTAAAGTGAGATTGTTAACCCCTTAAAGTTGCTTTCCTTAGAAAAGCAGATCAAAGAACTTGTGCTAGAAGCCCTCCTGTGTGCTGGTGTTGTTGGTCTTTCACTTCCACAGCAGCTGCTAGCAACATTGTTGGTACAAGGAGGAGGAATGGTTGGCCATAGTACCACTCAATGACTCCCAAGTTGTAGAAAGGTTCTGATCTACATCAGCGGAATGAGGGCTCACGTGGAGAAAATTTGTGTATGTGTCTTGTCCTCTCTACTGTACTATAAACTCCATGAGGACAGGGAGTAGGTCTCACTATCTCTGTAAGGGAATTGAGAGCAATAGGACAGCAAGTGGTTAATTGTGGGAATTGAGTGAACCACACTGATTCCATCTTATGACTCTATTCTGGAGCTAGCTCAGTTCCCTTTCTATTCAGTTATGGGCTTAGTCCAAATTCTGCCTTGTGATAAAACTTCATGCAATTGTGGGAATTGGGAGAAAACCTTATTCTATTGTTTGAACCTATCCCTGCGTGACTGGGAAGCCGGGCCACCTCTGTCTGCTCTTCACAGATCCTTAACTGAGGCCCTAGGTTATGCTGACCAGAAACCTAATTGGATCTGAGTATTAATGCAAGGAATTTTCTCACAATTATACATCTCAGCAGCCCATATGTCTTATCTGAAAACTAGCCCCATACAGATCAGTTATTGTTTCCACATTCCTTCGATTGAATACAGACACTTGGGGGAAGTGGGACACCTTTTTTTCTAAATTCAGAAAATTGCACTTGTTCAGTCTTCCCCTCCCAACTTGGAAAGTCCCTGCCTAATACGTCCTCAATTAGAAATCAGATTTCCTGATATTATCTTGTTTTCTTTTAATTAATTGGTCTTATTTGATTGTTTTTAATGTATAAAAAAGTCTGTCTCTTGCATTCAGGGTCTAGCCCTAAACTGAGGAAGGGGCTGGTCCCAATTTGTGGGCAATTGTCATGCATCACTTAAAAATATGCTTAGAAGATCGAACCTTTGTTCCCTCAGACATTTCATCTTTCACCTGTGACATGTATCTTTCTCAGTTCTAAGCACAGTGCTCTCCACTGATTTTTGAATTAACCTGGCTGACTTCTCAGGGATTGGCCCACATAGAGGATGGGCTCTCCCTCTACAATCTACCAAGGGCAAAGATTCGAGTTTATACAATCACTATATCTTAGGGAAAAGCAAAATTTCACTTTCAGACTATGGGAAAACCAGTCTGAATTATGGGATCTCCGTGCCTCTAGTCTGGAATTCCTGGATAAATTCAATTCCACAACTACTTATTATGTATCTAAGTGCAAAAGTTGCCATTTTGTGATGAGTTTCATAGCACATGTAATACTTCCCTGTGACTATTTCAGTCAACACTTAAAGAAATTAATTCAGATTATTCACCGGAAAGTCAAATACTGGAACTGAAGCTTAAATACTTTGGCCATATAATGAGAAGATAGGACTCCTTGAAAAAGACTCTGATGTTGGGAAAGATTGAAGGCCAAAGGAAACGGGGACGGCAGAGGATGAGATGGATGGACAGTGTCATGGGAACAGCAAACAGGAACTTGGACAGACTTCAGCAGATTGTGGAGGATGGAAGGGCCTGGCGTGCTGTGGTCCATGGGGTCACGAAGAGCTGGACACGACTTAACGACTGAACAACAATAACAACACGTTGACAATAGCTAAAGTGTTTGATAACCAGGCTAAACATTACACCTTTTTGCAGCTGTGTTTGCACTAACAAATTCAGTTCAACAAGCATTTATTGCACGCTTGCTGTGTGTAAGGCCCTGTATCAACAGTATTAGGAATACAAAGAAAACACATAAAGAAAAGTGGCCTTAGCAGTCTTTAAATAAACGTACAAATTATGAGTAACAAGCAAAGAAATGTATAGAGCCTAATGCAAGGAAGCAAATATGACCATGGATATCAAGATGGCTTGATGTGTTTCTAGAAAGATAACAATCACAACAAAAGTAATAGCTAACACTTATATAGTGCCTACTATGCGTTGGGCACTATGCTAAGCTCTTTACAAATATTATCTCATCTGATCCTCACAATTTCCCTGGTAGGTAGGGATTACACACACACACACACACACACACACAATCCCCATCAGTTCATACAAGCCTCGGGTTTCTCTGTAACCACCCCCTTCATCATTCCTCATAGCACAATAGTATTTATTCCATTACATTTATATACTTTAACTTGCTAAATCACTCCCCAATTGATGGGCACCCCCTCGGAATCCCTCCCTTTGCCCCTGAAAAGAGAGTTGCTATAAATTTTTTTTTTTTTTACCAATTTGTCATTTTCTTCTTTCTTTTATCACTCTGGGGATACAGACCAAGTAGTGGTATTGCTGGATCAAAGGGCATGCACACTTTGATAACTTTTGGGGCCTACTTCTGCACTGCTTTTCTGGGAGGCTCGACTGGTTCACAGCTCCACCAACAGTGTATTAAAAGTGCCTGTTTTTACACATCCCCTCCAGCATTTGGCATTTTCCTCTTCTGTCAACTTTGTTGAGTTGATGGGTGATGTGAAATTTTGAAGTGGCTTTCATTTGCATTTATTCAATTATTAATGATTTAGAGCATTTTTAAAATATTCATGGGTTGCATTTCTTCCTCTGAAAATTGCCTATTCTTATCCTTGGACCACTTATCAATTAGAGAATGACTTTTATTCTTATAATTTGAATCAGTTCCTTATATATTTTAGGAATGAGACCTTTACAAAGAAACTTGCTGCAAAGGTTTTTTACCCTATGAATTAGTTGTTTTGACTATTATAAATACCCAAATTAACTATAAAGGACAGATGAAGAAAGAGGCTATCTGTATCCAGAGAAAGAACTGATAAATAGAAGTATGTATAGAATAATTTTACACATGTATACCTATTTCTGTCTAACAATAGCCATCTCTAGGGTGGATTGTGGGGGAGAGAAAAAAAAAGATATTTACATGATAACTTTGTATATTTGAAAAGAATAGCAAGTTGTGCATAGTAGATTTGCAATTTCATGTGCAATCATCTTTTTATTGTACTATGTTATGGAAATTCTTGTTTTATTCCGTAAATTAAAAATAATATTAAAAATACTTTCTGCTTCCGATATCACCAAAAAATCTCGTGCATGCCTCTCCCTTCCCTTCCTCTAGAGCCATTTCAAATGACAAATAGTATTTTTTTTAGAAAGAAAAAAAAAAGCCAGCACAACTGATAGACACATTGAAAAAAATCTGACAACATGTGTAAAATGTAACAGCTGTGGACCTCCCACTTCCACAAAGGGTTAGGTTGAGAGTATCTTCTCATAGCTCTAACTTTGAGGCCCACTTGATCTTTATAATTTTGTCTCATTTACTTTTGATTTTCTGGTGTTATGTTTACATTTACATTGTTGTAGTTACTGTGTATATTATTTTCTTGGCTTTGCTTACTTCACTCTGCACCAGTTCATAAAGATCTTTCCATGCTTCTCTGTATTCATCATACACATCATTTCTAACAGCACAATAATATTCCATTACATTTATGTACCACAGTTTGTTTAGCGATTCCCCAGTCGATAGGCATCTATTTATAATTCTTAGCTATCACAAAAACTGTTACCATAAATTTTTTGAAGTATATGGGGACTTCTCTTTTCCTAGATTTCTTGGGGTATAAACTCAGTAATAATTTGGTTCAAAGGGTATAGACATTTTAGTCACTTTATTTGCACAATTCCAAATTGATTTCCAAAATGGTTGTACCATTTCACAACTCCACCAATAACGTATTGGTGTGCTTATATTTTCCACAACCCTGACAACCTTAACGGTTGCCTTTTTTTTTTTTTTTGCCAGTTTGCAGGGTATGAGGTGAAACATCAGAGCTGTTTTTGATTTGCGTTTCTCTTTTTATCAGTAATTTGGAGCATTTTTTTCATATGGTTGTGACTACAGGTGTTCTTTTGAGATTTTTTTCCATGTCCTTTGACTATTAATCTACTGAGGAATAGCTATTAGTCTTATGTATATTTATTGACTGTTTCTATATCTTGTATACCAAACCCTTACCAGAGATATATAGTAATAGTTTTCCTCCCATTTAACTACTTCCCTTCTTGTTCGAGATGCATTATTTATATTGTCTGTGCAGAAGCTTTTCAATTTCAAGTTACCTTTTCTGCTGTAGATACAGTATTATGTTCCTTCGGTTACTTAATCTTTTCTTTTCAAAGTGGCTGTTTCCACTGGCTCTCTTCCCCTTGCTCCTGATCCCAACTCCTTGTTTGATATCTCCTCTTCTTCTCCTCTCTTTTAGCTACTCCTGTTCCTTAGTTTTTAAATTTCATTTTTGTGTCCCTTTCCAAAAAGGATTTCTCTCATTCTCTTCATTATTCATTTTTATTTCTGTTTACTCCTAGACCCTCATTCTCTGACTCATGATCCTGATAATTATTTGGTCTCTCTCTTTTCTCTATATTTTTCATGCAACTAAAGATTCCAAGGTACCTTTTCTAGGTTCTCCCCTATCGGGGCTCTCTGCAACTGACTTGCAGGGCTTATCCCATGGATTCCACTTTTCCATTGTGTCTAATTTCCAGAACAATTTCAGTGATTGTAGATGTCAGAGAGAACACTATTGCATGGCAGGGCCCCTTCCCCATCACATCCCTGATTATGCAGCCCAGCATTGATTTATAATCTCATTAATCTTTTTTCTTTTCGTTCTTTTTTTAACTACATCTGCCTGAAAATCTCCCAAGTGACCTCAGGTTAGTGAACATCAACTTCTGGATTTTTTGTTTTTTGTTTGTTTGTTTGTTTGTTTTACCTTCTTATGGATTCTGGGTGTCCTAGACCTTAGAGACAGTTGAAGTTACTTTGTCTTTGTCACATAATTTCTGTTTTGGAGAGGTTGTAGAAATTGGAGAAAATGTCTCGTTTGCCATCTACCTGCTTCACTTCTAATTTTAGCTACATGGGTTTTGTTTACAAAAACTTTTAAATTTTATGTAATTAAAACTGTCCATTTTACCTTCTGTGTTCCTCTCTATCTCTTGTTTGGTCAGGAACTCTTCCCTTATTCATAGATCTGACTGGTAACTTCTTTCTTGTTCCTCTAATTTAATAATGTTACCCTTTATGACTGAGCCGTGTACCCATTTGGAACTTATCTTGGTATATAGTGTGACATGTTGGTCTATTCCTAGTTTTTGCCAGAATGCTTTCCAATTTTCCTAACTGCTTTATTTTTGGTCAAAAAGTGAGTTCTTTTCCCAATAGCTGGGATTTGGGGGGTTTATCAAACACTAGGCTGCTGTATGCATTTGTTTTGTGTATTGTGTACCTAATTTGCTCCACTAATCAACTCCTATTTCTTAACTAATACCAAATTGTTTCAATGATCAGTAATTTGTAGTGTAATTAAACTCTGGTACTGTCAGGTCCCCCTTTAGTCCCACTCCCCCCCACAACATCACTTCCCTTGATATTCTTGACCTTTTGTTTCTCCAAATGAATTTCGTTATTTTTGCTAGCTCTATAAAGTAATACTTTGGTAGTTTGATTGGCATGGCACTGAAGAAGCATATTAATTTAGGTATTGCCAGTGTTATTATATTGGATTGGTGTAATTATGAGAAATTAGTATTTCCTCAATTATTTAGGTGTCTTTATTTGGGTAAAGAGTGTTTTATGGCTATGTTGATATAGTTATTGTGAGTGTCTTGGCATATAGCCAATAGAGTTTTTTTTAAATAGCCAATACAGTTTTTTTAAATGGAATTTCTTGTTTTGTTTAATCTGGGCAATCTATATTTTTGTAAATATTCATCTATTTCATTTAAATTGTCAGTTTTATTAACATCTAACTGGGTAAAATAGTTCTTCATAATTTTTTTATTACTTTCTTGGTAGTAAGGTCACTTGTAAAATTTTTCATACTGGTAATTGTGTGTGTGTGTGTGTGTGTGTGTGTATGTGTGTTAAGTTAGCTAATGATTTAACTGTTTAAAAAACAGCTCCTAGTTTTATTAACTTTTTTCCCTTTTAATTTTGTTAATCTCTTCTTTGATTCTGAGGATTTCTATTTAGTAGAAAATGTTTTTAAAATTTATAGATTTCCTAGGGTTTTTTAGTTGTATGCTCAATTTGTGGATCTGCTCTCTCTCTCTCTTTGGTGAAAATGTTTAGAGATATAAATTTTCCCTCAAGGACTGCTTTGGTTGCATCCACAAAATTTTGGTATGTTGTTTCATTGTCATTATTTTTAATAAATTTTATACACTCATTCTTTAGGATTTTTATTTAGTTTCCAATTAGTTTTAATCATTTCTCCAGACACTCTTTATTGAATATAAATTTATTGCATTATGGGCCATGAAATATATGCTGAATAATTCTGCTTTGCTCTATTTGTTTTGAGGTTTTTACATCCTAATACAGGGCCAATTTTTAAGGTGCCATACACAGCTGAATAGTAGGTATATTCCTTTTTATTCCCACTCAGTTATCTCCAAAGATTTATCACATCTAACTTTTCCAGAATCTATACAGAATCTTATCCTTTTTTGGTTTGTTGCTGTTAGATTTATATAAATCTAGTAAAGGTAAATTGAGTCACCCCACTTTTATAGCTTTACTGTTAATATTTCTCACTGAAACTCATTTAACATTTCCTTTAGGTATTTCCATGATATGTCATTTGAAATGACACATTTCAAGTGAAATTTGAAATATATATGATTTGTATTTATTCATTATCTATGGTACTTTTCAGCAAAATAGTTTTCCTATTTATCTCTTCTAGTTAAATCTATTTTTTTTTGCTTGCTTTGAGATCGTAGTTTCTACCACCACCATTTTTACTCAAGCTAAAGCATAGTATATTTTGCCTCTGCATGCATCTTTCTGTTTCAGGTGTGTTCCTTGTAACCAACATACAAAGTATCCCAAAAGTCTTAGTGCAATTTTAGACTTCAATATTTTTAATAGCTTAAAACTGCACTAAGACTTTTGGGATGACCTATATCATAAGAGTCTGCTTTCTGATACATTCTACTGATGTTGCATTCAGTCTTAGAGGTGAGTGGATCCTATTAATAGTCACAGTTATGATTGTAATTGTGTATTTCCCTCCATCTTATTCTCCTATACTTTCCCTAATCTTTGTTTCCTACTCCTTATTTTCCTTTTTTTAAACAGGACAGTGAGAGAGAAGAGTGAATTCAGACCCAGAACTCCAGATTTGGTGTAATCTGCTTCTGTTCCCTTTCCCCTCTTTCTATCATCTAGAGACAAATAACAGGCTCATATCCTTTCTATCTTTTCTTTTAAGCCCTTCCTTAAATCTATCCTCCTTAGAGTCACTTAAGATATCCCTCTTTAAACATATCCTCCCTTTTATTCCCCCTTTTCCCTTATCCCCTTTGCCTCCTCTTTTTATTTTTTAAATTATTTTTATTTATTTCATTAACTATTTCCCAAATACTATGCAAATACAAAAGGTAAGACAGTCTCTGCCTTCAAAGAGTTTATATTCATTTTTTAATTTAAATTCTTTTCATTTAAAAATCCATTCTTTTTCTCCCACTTCCCCCATTGGAGGAGAAAAAAGAAAAGCAAAAGTCTTGTAACAAATATGCACAGTCAAGCAAAGCAAATTCTTGTACTGGCAATGTCCAAAAAAATTTATCTTAGTCTGCACCAGCCCTGAGTGGATCACCTCCCTCCCTGTCAGGAAGTGGATGGCATACTTCATTAAGAGTCCCCTGGATTGGTGGTTGGCCATTTCATTGCTCAGAGTTCTCAAGTTTTTCAGAGTTCTTTGTCTTTACAATGTTGTTGTTGCATAAATTGTTCTGTTTCTGGAAGGACCTTACACTCTAATGGGGAAGACAATATCCACATGGGAGTGATGGGCATGGGAAGGTGTTTTGGCTTTGCTGTTTTGACCACAGAGATGGTGGGTGAAATCAAAGGACCACTGATTGACACACCCTATTCTAGGAATGGTAGTGATGATTTAATTATTGTTCCCAGAACAAGACTTGGAAAGGATGTGGGATATACCGGGGGCAGCATGGAATGAAAATGCCAAGAGAGCAACAGTCCTGGGCTGAACTAGATAGAGTGAGCCTTCATCAATCGGAAGCCCAGTGTGGGAGCTGGAGCTCAGGAGCATGGACTATGAAGATGAATGGAGGGCAGTAGTGTGAAAGGTCTGGATCTCTGAGTCAGGAATTGTTCCCCCCACCCCACCCCCATGTTGGTTCTGAGCTGGACACCTAGGAACAGTGGGAGGCTGGTAGAGTTGTCATCTTTGGAGTCCTTCCTCTCTTGGTCCTTGTAGGGAAGCATTAGCCTCATCCATCATCTGAATGGTTTGCTTGAACTGAAGTCGTCCAGATACTCATAGTCGTGGTCACAGTAGGGAAGTATGGTCTCTGCCATTCTCTTTATGGTTTGCTTAAGCTCCTCGTCAGGACTCTCATAGTCATGGTCAGAATCAGTAGCAGATTCCCTCTTCTCTGTACCAGTCCCTAAGAAGGTAAATAATGAAGGCACCACGTATTTCTGAAGGCTCCACTCCTCTCTGGCTCAATCCCCCACACCTATTCCATCCGCCCATCTCATCCCTTCATCTGCACCATCTCCTTCCTATCAAACCACTCCTGGAAAATCTCCCTCTTCCCCCTCCCCCACTCCCCACCCTTGGCCCCTTCATGAAGACTCCCAAAATTGGATTCTTTCCCACCATGGACAGAGCTCCCATTTCTCTTCTCCTAGGCTTTATCTCAAATCATACTAAACATTTTCTTTGTCCTGTATTTTTATAAGATTTAGCACAGGAAGGGATCTTAGAAAGAAATTTAATTTAACCTCCTCATGTTGCAGATAAGAACACTGAGACCCAGAGTGGTTAAGTGGCTTGCTGAAAGTCATAGAAATAGTAACGGTTAGAACCTGGATTAGAAGCCAGCTCGTCCGACTCCAGACTCTCAGCTGTCTGTTGTATGTTTGTACATATGTGGGTATGTACACACACATATACATATGTACATATATGTGTGTGGACAATACGTCCCCAAAGTCTTAATGCAGTTTTGAGTTTTAACAGCTTAAAACAATATAAAATATTAATATATGTACATATATTTATATTATATATAATGTTCCAAAAATCATAGTGCCATTTTAAGTTTTAGTAACTTAATACTATTTATATATTAATATCTGTATGTATAAAAACATATATATTATATATGCAGAATGTTCCAAAAGCCTTAGTGCCATTTTAAGTTTTAATAGCTTACAGGGGAACTAAGACTTTTGGGACACCCTGTACATGTAGTTTCCTATATGGATTTGCCTTTATTCGGTTCTCCATGAGTGGCTCTGGTTCACTGAGGGCAGGGCCATTCTCTGAGTCATTCTCTATACTATGCCCAGCCTAGTGCCTAGTGCCACATAACAGCGGGCAAGACAGCTATCAACTGACCTGGTATTCAAAATTTGGGTTCTCTCACTGCTACCAAGTGACTTCACTTCTGAAGCCTCAGCTTCCTTATCTATAAAATGGGGGTGATACTTTGACCGTTTCTGCAAGCAGAAGGCTAGCCTGGACATAGGGATGCATGGCTTGCTAAGAGGCCACCCTATTGCCCTGAGTAGGTCTGAGAAGCTCTAAGGCGGGTGCTCTTCACTTGGGGGCTGGGAATTTGTTTTCTCAACTATCTTGATAAGTGCATATCAGTGTAATTGGTTTTCTTTGTAATCCCTTATATTTTTATTTTCTGTGTTTAAAAACATAATTCTGAGAAGGGGCCCATGGTCTTTGTTAGATTGCCAAAAGGGTCCAGGGCACTCTTGGGCAATGAGCAAAGGTGAGTCTCCAGCTGAGCGTCAGCCCACGCCTGGCTCATGGGACTCTGGCCCCTACCTACTCTCCTCCTCTACTCCCCCCTAACAATCATAGGTAGAATTGTATGGAAAGGAGGGGGCAATTTTGGGGAGCCCTTGGTGAGGACATTGTGAGGTTGGGCCCCAGGGGAGGTCACTGATGACATACCTGAGGTCTTTATGAGTGGCTTCCGAACTTTGCAGGATTTGCTATACAGTTGTGAGCAGCCCTTGGAGGCCTGTGGCAAGGATGAGGCTTTGGGTTTTCTGGTGGGGAGTTCAGGCAGCGGCACTGGGGCCTTTTTCTTAGGCCCCGGGGGTTGCTTAGGCTGTGGATGAGAGAGAAGAGCTGTCAAATCAACCTCAGCCCAAGAAAACAGGCAGCAGGCCTAATTAAAAGCAGGTGAGTGGGATTAATTAAAATCAGGCAATGAAGTCTAATAAAAGTATGAAAATCAAGGGGGCAGGGTTCTTGAAAATCAGAAAGTGGGTCTGCCTGGGGGAAGATGCTGGTGTTTCAGGAGGTTGGGGATGATCTGAGACAGGTTATTGGGGGGGCAGATGGGTGGTGGTGTCAGGGCCAGTTTTCTAAAGTCTGTGCTCCAAGGTCTCTTACTGAACACAGCTGTAGGCTCAAAGGAGTGGGAGGAAGAAGAGGAGAAGAGAAAAAAAAAACACTAGGAAAAAAGCCCTTAGGGAAGCCCGTCTTGCTGTTCCCCTGAAGTATCTTTCTTTCCATACCTTAGTGGTCAAGCTCCTAAAAAGCTGGCTTTCTCTGCTTTGTTACCACCCCACTCACTCTGTGTCCTATGATTTGGCTATTGCCCAGCATTTCCCTGAAGCTGCCTTATCTAAAGTCACTAGGAGTCACCAAGTCCAAAGGCCTTTCTTTTTCAGCTGTCATTCTCCTTGACCCCTCCCCTCTCCTAGGATTCTGGGGCCCTTCCTACTCCTGGTTTTCCTCCTACCTCTTTGGCCGCTCCTTTTCGGTCTTCACCAGCTTTGCATCCCACCCCTTGAACGCGGTCCTCCACCCAGAGGCTCTGTCTTTGTCCTTCCTTGGTCCTCTTCCTACTTGGGGGATCATTTATTTACTCCTACGGCCTCAACTATCACCTGTGCATCCATGAGGGCCAAATCGCTATTGCCGGCGCCAAACTCTTCCCTGAACACACTCAACGTGTCCAAAACAGAATTCATCTTTCCTTGAAGACCCTCCCCCTCTTCCCAGCTTCCTGTTCCTGTCATGGGTACCCACCAGCCTCCTGGTCCCTCAGGATCGCAACTTCAATTTCATCTTCGATTTTTCCCTTGCCTCAAGTATCCAGTGTAATGTCAAATACTGCCATTCTATATTGATGACATGTCTTGGGTCTGAGCCTTCTCCCATTCATAAAACCACAACACTAGCTCATGCCCTCATCACCTCTCTCCTGGACCACTGCCTCCAGCCTCCCCCCATCCCAGTCCATCTTCCATTCAGGTGCCAATGCAATTTTCCTAAGACCTAAGTATAGGTCTGTTCATGTCACCCACCCCCCGCTGAAACTCCAGTAGCTCCTTATTACTTCTAGGGTCAAGTAGTAAGTCTTCCCCTATTTAAAGCCCTTTTCAATCTGGTCCCTTACTACCTTTTCAGTCTTCATACACTTTAGTTCCTTCTGCTAGGTAGTGCAGTGGTTAGAGCACTGGACCTGGAGTCAGGGAGACTCATCTTCCTGAGTTAAAATCTGGCCTCAGACATTTACTAGCTGTGTGACCCCAGGCAAGTCATTTAACCCTGTTTGCCTCAGTTTCTTCATCTGTAAAATGAGCTGGAGAAGGAAATGGCAAACTACCCCAGTATCTCTGCCAAGAAAACCCCCAAATGGGGTCATGAAGAGCTGAACATGACAGAAATAACTCAACAACAACAACAAACCCACTCTACAGTCCAGGTACCTTGGCCTTGGTGCTCTTTGCACATGCCTGGAATGCTCTTTCTCTTCATTTCCATCTCTTAGCCACCCAGGGCTCCTTGAAGATTCCTGCTGCTCTAGCACCTTCCTTCATTCATGCTGTATACATTTTGTTTGTACATAGTGGTTTGCGTGTTGTCTCCCCCATCATGTAAGCTCCTTGAGGGCAGGACCTGTCTTTTGTCTTCCTTTGTATCATTTGAGCTTAGGACAGGGCCTGGCACATAGTAAATGCTTAATAAAGGCTTGCTGACAGATTTATTGACCTCCACTATCCCATTTCAAACAGGCTGCAGGATATCTCTCACCCAGATGTCCCACCAACAGCTCAAAATTAACGTGTTCAAAACTGAATGCATCATCTCTCTCCCCCAACCCTGTCCTTCCTCCCAAATTCCCTGTTTCTACTGATAGTACCATCATCTTGCCACTCATGTACATTCAAAATCTCAGAGACATCTTCTAGAGGCAACTCAGAACAGTGAGAAATGTCCTGGATCTTTAGCCAGAAGACCCGAATTCAAATTCTAGCCCTACCTCTTAGTAACTGTGGGGCATTGGTTTATGCACAACCTCGCTGACCTCACCTTCGTCATCTATCAAACAAGGGGGTGGGAGTGAATGGCCTCTGAGGCCCCTTCAGCTGTCGATCTACGATTCTGTGACTCTTCTTTCTCTCCCCATACCCAATCAGTTATCAGGTCCTTTCAACAATCTCTTTCCCCCATCTATCCCCTTCTTTCTGTTCCCAATGCCTATTTCACATTCTCATAACCTCTCCTCTGGAGGCTTGTAACAGCCTCTAAACTGGTCTGCTGCTGCCAGAGAAATCCAATCACATCACTCCCTGCTTCCACTGCCTAGGAAACCCAGGCCTAAGGGAGGCTTCAGGCTTGGATCTTGGTGGGACCAAGCTATAAAGGAACTAAGTTGAAATGTAAACCAAACCCCTCTCCCCTCTCCAGAGACTGTGCTAGGATAGGAGGAATTATACCCTTCCCAGGTATCAAGGGTTAATGCTTATAAGTTTGTTACTGCTATACTGAAGCAAATATTTCTTTATAATGGAACTGGGATGTAGGGGACCCCCAAAATCAGGGGAATACAAAAGGTGTGGGCTTGAACCAATGGCAGAGAAAGTAGATACCCTTCAACCACCAAAAGGGCACCAGAGAATCCTAAGGGGAGGGGGGAAGTGAAATGTACTGGCCTTTGGGCAGTGAGGACAGAGGAGTCTGTGACATTACTCTCTCTCACCCTGGTTCTATGACTTTCCACATGTTATCCACTTTACCCCTCATCCCTGGAATAGTCTTTCCTCATGCCTCCACTTGCTAAAATCCTTCTTCCCCAACCTACCAATCTATACCTTAACTCTCTTAGATACTTACCTTGGCTGAGCTGCTGCACATTTGCTTGGTTTTGGGGGGCCTGGGTGGAGGGGCCTGGGCACTGCAGTCTTGCAAGGTCTGAAGTTTGTAGTAGAAGGCATCTGTCAGTTCTTCCACTGTGGAGATTAACAAAGGCTCCCCTTGCTCCTCCAGTGGCTCACTGACCACCACCACAGTCAGGTCTAGCCATCTGGGGGGGATCTCAAAGCACATTCTGGGATCAGTGGATAGACTGATGGTCAGGAAGGGTTCTGTGATCTTCTCCTCCAGCCGTAGGCCAAGTAAAGAGGACAGTGGGTCCTCAGAAAGGGAAGGGTCCTTGCCCAAGACCTTAACCTCACAGGGCAGTGGGACCTGGGTCATTAGGTTGGCCAGACTGTAGCGTTTCCCATCGCTCATCTCTTCTACAAAACCACAAGAGGAGTAGAGAGGCAGCAAGAGTTGTTCCTTTTCCTCTCTTTGTTCTTCCTCTTCCTCCTCTCCAGCCAGATCACTCAGTCGATTACAGACCAGAACCTCCCCATCGGGGCCCTCGTCCTTCCTTAACACCTCCACTCGGTCACCTCTGAAAAGGGAAGGGGAAGTGGAGTCACTCTCCTCACCCTCCCAGTCTTGTGTGGCCACCACACAGAGTGCAAAGCCAGGTGCCAAGGCAGCCAGGAGATCAAAAGCTGTATGGAATTCTCGGGGCCGGCGCCTCAATTTGCCCTGGTAGGCTCCTGAGATGAAGAAGTGTCTGGGGGTTTTTCGGCTCCTACTGGACGCCAGTACCCGCCATGGTGGGGAGGCTGGGCCATGAATCAGGAGCTCCTGACCCTTTTTCAGGGACCTATGAAAGATAGGGGGACCATCGGGGACTTCTAGGATCACTGCCCGCATTGGGAAAGGCCCATCCTGGGCCAAGACGTCACTTAGCAGCAAAGGTTTGATGAAGTGTTGATGATGTTCCAAGGCTTCAGTGACGTCCTCCACGTCCACTTCCAGGGTAGAAGGGATCTTCACGATGTCTGTACGCGCTGTGGAGGGAGGTGAGGGTCAGACCCCAGGCCCTGGTGACACCACCCCAGGAAGTATCTCCTCCCATCCCTGCCAGGTCCTAGCCAAGGAAGCTCAACCCTAGGAAGGCTCAGCATCTTGGGCCATTCTTCCTGTTCCCTCTTCTCAAAAGGAATGGCCTAAAAGGCAGAACCACTGTATGGAGGGGTTAGAAGGATCCTCAGAAGTCTCGGAAGTCAGGTTAGTCCCACCATCTCATTTCACAGAGGGGGAAACTGAGACCCTGAGAGGGGAAGAAATTTACCCAAAGAGCTTCCACGGGGACCATGAGAGCTGTTGGGAATATTAAGTCATCTACTCCAAACCCCTCATGTTACAGAACTGGAAACAGGTACAAAAGAGTACCCTTGGTCTTGGAGTAACAGCCGAGACTGGTTTTACACAAAGGTCCTCTCACTCTAAATCTCATGTCCTGTACCATATGGGCCAAGCGACAACGCTCCTTAAGAGCTTCTCACATCTCAGGAATCAGCTAGATGGGCATGGATGGACTGTGACACACTGCTGTGTCCATGGACCTCTTGCCCTGGTGGGGCTGCCCAGGATCCAGAACCCTATGGAAATGAGGGATGCTTGTCCAGTTTCCAGAAATCCCTAGTTGCTACAGACACCTACATTGCTATCTCTGTGTTTTCTCTACTTTCCACACACCTCCCCTCTACCACTTTTGGGAAGCTTTGGGGGGAAAAGGAGGGGAAGATCAGGGAAGGGAGGAAAGGGGCACATCTAGAGACTTGCTCACCTCCCAATCTGAGACCCCTCCAGGTCCCTCTTCCAGACTCACTGTGGTTCACAAAGCTCTTTCTTTACAACAATCCTATGAGGGAGGAAATGCCAGGATAACTCCCCACTTAGAGATGAAAAAACTAAGGTTTGGAGTGATGAAGCAATCAGGCCATGGTGGCTATGGTGGATAGAGCTCTGGGCCTGGGGTCAGGAGAACCTGAGCTCAACTCACACACGAGCTGTGTGACCCTGGGCAAGTCACTCAACTTGTTTGCCTCAGTTTCCTCAACTGTAAAACAGAAATAATGATAGTATCTGCCTTGCTTAGCACAGTGCCTGGTACATAGTAAGTGACGTGCTCGTGGTAGATTTTACATACACACGCACACACACACACACACGTTTATTCCCTTTCTCCCTAGGTGCGATGTGTATCCATGTGTATACACACATACATACATAAATATATAATTATATATATACACGTACACATATATATCCACACACATGCACTTATCCTCCTTTCCCTCTGCACTCACTCAAGCTTCCAGTGCTTCCAAATGTGGTGCCCAGAACTGAACATAACCCTCCAGATATGGGGCTATTGATGGGCCCCTCACTAGATCAGGGGACAGTGAAACTTTTCTTCCCTCTCTTCTCCTGGAAAGTCTAACACAGCATTAGATTATTTTGGCTTCATGTTACCCAGCTGACTCATCCTGAGTTTTTAGTTCACTGAAAGCCCCACCTCTTCCTTGCATAAGCTATAGCAATGCCTCATCCTCCTATGCCCATCCGGTTGGAACCTTAACCTCAAGTGTGAGACTTTGCCTTTACACCTGCCCAGCTTCATTTGGTGGCTTCAGCTCTTGGTTCTGCCCGTCAAGTCCTTCATTCAGACTCCAAGTTCAGTATATGTCAACACCTCGAGTCATTTACCTTGTGCCCTGTGGCTACATATCCATATCCAGGGACTCCTGGACCTTTGGCTGTGCTACCAGAGCTAATACCCCTCCAATACTCTCTCACATGCTTTGTGGTCCACCCCTCTTGCCTAGCAATCTTGAGGCTCCTTCAGGAATTAGTAGGAGGAAAGCAAGGCAGCTAGGTGGAGCAGTGGATAGAGCACCAGGCCTGGACCTGAGTAGCCTCAGGCCTCAGAAAATTAGTAGCTGTGTGACCCTGGGCAAGTCACTTAACCCTGTTTGCCTCAGTTTTCTAATCCATAAAATAAGCTGGAGAAGGAAATGACAAACCACTACAGTATTTCTGCCAAGAAATCCTCAATGGGGTCACAAAGAGTCGGACGTGACTGAAACAACCAAACACTACCAGAAAGCAAGGAATGACAGATGGACTGATTTGATATTAGCTTAAGATAAGAATAATTAGAAAGATCCATCTGTTCCAGGTTGGGTAAGCCACGTAATACATTAAAAAACCAAAGAGAATTTACTTTGGGGCCATTCGCTTCCATACTCCCATTAGACGGCAAGTGTTTTGAGGGCGGGAAATGTCTTTTGCCTCTTTTTGTATCCACAGTGCCTAGCACATAGTAGGCCCCTCATAAATGTTTACTGACTGGTTATTGATATGTTGGCCCTTCCGGTACTTTAAGAACTTGAATATTTTCTAGCCATGTGACCCTAGGCAAGTGTCTCTGTTTTCCTCATCTGTAAAATGTGAGTTGTTGACCAGCAAAGGTCAGCTCCCCCCCAACTCCCCTCTGGGTGACATTACATTGTGTGCTGCCCATGGGAGATGCTCAAGGGATGCGCCCCCACAATGGAGGAGAGAGGTGAAATGGATGTTAGCAGACACACTAGGATTTCCATCATGGTGGTTAGGGAACCTGGGCAAGATGAGAAGAGGCCGATGTCCTGACACCAAACTGGTGTGGGGAGGAGAATGGAGGGCATGCAGGGCAGAGACAAGGAGAAGGTGTTTGGTGTCAGCTGTGCTCCCCTGGCACCATCACTGGAGGGTGGAAGACTATTACTAGGTCTCTGTCATTCTAGGACTGCAGCTAATGCTTCTACCTCATAAAGCATGTTCCAGAATTAGAAAAGCAAGTGATGAGACTTAGTGCTACCCAGCCAAGCTTACAACTCCCCCTAATTCCCATCCCTAAAAGGGAAGGGAGGGTGCCCACCAGCAGGCATCCTGTATGGGGTTTGGGTTCCAGTATGCCTTCTGCCAATTACTAGCCAAGTAATCATGGCCAGTAACTTCTCTTCAGGCCCCAGCTTCCTCCTCTTAAAATGTATTCTAGAGTTCTGGAACAGATTACATAGGGCTCATAGGACAGGAATGGTATTTTTCACCTGCCACACTTTCTTTCAGTGCCCCTTCTCCAGGATTGTCCACCCAGCCTAAAAGGTCCCTGGGACTCACTCTGCATGATGGCATCAATCTCATACTCAGGTTGGAGGCTCAGGGGGTTCCAGTGGAGAGTGGGGCAGATACAGGGTTGATCCAGCAGAACAGGGTCCTGCAATGTCTGGAGTAATGTCTGTGGGAAGCCTGGTCCCCAGTTGTAAAAAGTCCCTTGCAGAGACAGAGGTAGGTATGTGGTGAACTTGTGGTTTCCTGAGTCCATCATGCAGTACACATAGGGGATACCCTGGTATGTCTCCACAGCCATCAGCACAAGGGGCTGGTCTCTGGGCACCACACTGCCCTCTACTTCAATGTCATGCACTGAGCTGAAGTAGATGGGTAGTGGCCCATTTTTGGTGGCAGCAGACATCAGCTGGTTCAGGGTACCATAGAGCTTAGGTTTGACAGTTGAGCTGAAGTAGCCTGTGGAAAAGAGAGCAGAGAATGACTGTATCACGTGGTGCTGGCCCAGGGCCCTAAACACTGGGACTTAACTTATGCAGAAGGTGGGAGCCAAGGCATTTAGCAGCACGAATTGAGGAGCACAGCACAGTCCGACAAAGCTTATATTGGGAATGCTAGAGCTAAAAACAAGTAAAGGTTGGTGAGGAAAACTAAGGCCAGCAACAACAACAAAAAAGCAGGTTTGAGGTTTGGGGCTTTTTCTGGCTATGTTGGGGTGAGGTTCAAAGAAGGAATAGAAATCTGCTTGGGGGTGGATGAGACAGTGATAACTAACAACAGAGAGAAGACAGAGCTGTTCGGTTCTCATTTCACTCCTGTTTTCTCTGCCAAAGAGAATAGCCTTTGTTCTGAAAGTAACAGGAATAGATAGTAAGAGACACCACTAGCTACCCTTGGTGAATTAATCCGCTTTCCTTTGATGGATTATCTTCTCAGGCACAGAAAGAATGGGTAGATGTGACTGCTGAGTTACTGTCAGGAAGATCTGAGAGATCTTGGAAAATGGAGGAGATGTTGCAAGACTGGAGCAAGGTGACCACTGACCTAACTTTCAAAAAAAGAACAGCCTTAAAATGGTAGACCAGTAAGCTCGTCTTTAACTTCTGGGGAAAATCCAGAACAGATCATTAGAAAGATGGCTAGTGAACATCTAGAAAGGGAAGCAGTGATCACAGCAGGCTGGCGATGCCTCATTAAGAACGGTTTGTGCCAGAGCTCATTGTCCCTTTTGGCAGGATCATTGCTTCACAAATATCCCATCTGATCCTTACAACAATCACCCTGGGAGGCAGGTGCTATTAAGATCCCCATTTTACAGTTGAGGAAACTGAGGCAAACAGAGGTTAAGTGACTTGCCCAGGGTCACACAACTACTAATTGTCTGAGGTTAGATTTGAACTCAGGTTTTCCTGACCTCAACCAGCTGCCTTTCATCAAATACACAGGTGACACAAAGGAGCTAACAGGACACAAAAAGATATCGACAGGCTAGAGTACTGGACTGAACCAAAGAAGATGAAATTGCAAGAGACAAATGTAATCTTAACTTGAGTTATTGTTGAGTCATTTCAGTCTTGTCTCCAATTGGGGTTTTCTTGGCAAAGATACTTGCGTGGTTTGCCATTTTCTTCTCTAGCTCATTTTACAGATGAGGAAACTGAGGCAAACCAGGTTAAGTGATTTTTGCAAGGTCACATAGCTAGTGAGTATCTGAGGCTAGATTTGACTTCAGGCCCAGTGCTCTATCCACTGCCCCTTAACCCAAGTACAAAAAATCAACCTCACAAGTACAGGATGGAAGAGTTATACCTAGACAATAGTTTTGTCTGAAAAAAAGCTGGGGTTTTAGTGGGCTGGAAATGCAAAATGAGTCAGCCATGTGATGTGGCAGGCAAAAAAAGATAATGTAATCTTGGGCTTAGGATGTGGTAAACACTGTATTCTGCCTTTATCAGATTATATCTGAAGTAACATTTTTGGTTGTGGCATCACAGTTCAAGGACATTGATAAGCAGAAAGCATGGTGAAGGGCCCTTAGTCCTGGGACAGGAAGATCAGTTGAAATAACCGGACAAGTTCAGCCTGAGGAAGGAGACTGAGATAAAATGTGAGAGCTGCATTAAATACCTGAAGGGCTGTTGTGTGGAAGAGGGATTGGACAAGGTCTTTCTGACCCTGGAGGGAAGAACTAGGAGCAGGGGGCAGAGGTTGAACAGGGGTCACTCAAGGCTTGATGTCAAGAAAAATTTGACCATAATCAGTGCTGCCCAGAAGTGGAATGGGCTGCCTTAGAGGTGGCAGATTCCCTCTCCTTGGTGATCTTCAAGCAGAGAGGGAATGATACTTGTCTGGAATGTTATGCTGAGGATTCCCTTATTTTGTGAGTCAGACTAGATGGCTTCTGACTCTTAGATTCTGTGATTCTGTGACTCAGGCTTCCACCAGGACAGCTTAGCCAGCAGAACTGACCTGACCCGACCCAGAATCATCAGCTATTTCAGATGCCAGGCCTCTATTTGCCTTGAGGTATCCAAGACACCAGCTAGGGAGCCGGGGACATACGTTGGCAAAAAGTACGTGTGACACTGTGAATGTGTCCATGTGTTCAAGGGTGTGTAACCCACCCCAGGTGTGGGTTTGCGAGTGAAGCAACTTACATATGGAATATGTGTAGAATGTTGTGCCTAGTGATCAATCAGGTATCATTCATGCCATGCACAGTTGTAGGTGGTGGTGATGTGAATACAAAAATGAAACCATCCCTGCCCTCAAGGAGCAGAGAAGGAGGGCTGGAAGGCAACTAGGAGGAACTTCCCTCCTATTAGAGTTATACAACATGTTTACAGATAAGTAAATTTGGTATGCAAAATACTACTAGGTTTTGGCATGCTACTGTACGTTTTGCATACTACTGTATGTTTTGCATACTACTCTATACCATGTACTATCTACCAAAAAAAGTATACTATTACTCTGTATGTAAAAATAAGTATGCAAAAGTGATGGGGGTAGGGACTGGGGGAATCAAGAAAGGTATCTTTAATGTGTTAGCATGGGGATTGGGCACTGAAGGGAGGGTGAGGGTCTTAGAGGAAGAGGTGAGAAGAGTCCAGGTATGGAGGACAGCCTATGTAGAGGTAGAAAAGAAGGGGTTTTGTACGTGAGGAACAATAAATAGGTCAGTGGGGCTGGAAAGTAAGGAGAATTGTGTGTAATCAGCTTGGAAAGATAGGATGGAAGAGTCTAAAATGCCAAACCGAAGACTTTGTTCTTTCCCCTAAAGTAAATGGGAAACAGTGGGGCTTCTTGAGCAAGGGACTGATGCAGATGGCTGAAGTATAAGAAGAGAGAAGAGGGATGGAAACGATATTGAAGAAGCAGTACAAACAAGATATGGAAACTTATTGGCTCTATGGAAGACAAATGAGAGTGAAGAATTGAAAGTTATTCCATTGCCAATGTGGCTGACTGGAAGAAAGATGATGGTGCCCTTTTCTAGAGAGGTGAGGAGGAAGGGTGGATTTAGGGATGAGGATACTGAATTCTGTTCTGTAAATCTTGATCTGAATGTCTCACAAGCATTTTAAACTTTTAACACATTCAAAACAGAACTTATTATAATATTCCCCTCCCCACCCCATCCTCCCTTCTAAAACAACCAATCAACAAACCCCTACAGTTCCCGATTCCCTTAAGGATCAAATATAAAATCCTCTTCTTTCCATTTAAAGCTCATCACATCCTGACCTTTGACTAACTTTTACCTAACTCCCCTTGACATTCTCTACAATTCAGCTAGACTGACTGACTTGCTAGTCCTCACACACGACCCCCTATTTCCCATCTCTATGCCAAACTGTCCCTCTACATGGAGCACTGCACTGTCTCCTCACCTTTTCCTCTTAGTTTTACCTGGCTTCCTTCAAGACTTAGCTCAAACTCTAAGACTTAGCTCAAACTTTTTGGCTTCCCCCCCCCCCCACAATGTGCCTTGCCCTTTCAGATTACCTTCATCTGCTCTGTTATTGAATGCCCTGAAAGTCTTCATGAAGTCTGAAGCTGTAACAGTTTAAAACTTAACTAACACTGGGAGGAGAAAGAGAGAGGAAGAATGGGGGAAATTATCTCACATGAAAGAGGTAGAGCTTTTACATTGGCAGGGGGCTGATGGCAGGCAACACTTGAACCTCACTCTCACTGGAATTGGTTCAGAGGAAATATATATATATATATATGTGTGTGTGTGTGTATATACATATATATATGTGTGTATGTATGTATGTATATATACGTATACATACATATGTATACATACACATGGTGTGTGCATATGTATATATACATATACACATATTATACATATAAATATATACATACATACATGCACACATATTTAGTTGGGTATAGAAGTCTATCTTGCCCAGTGAGGAAACAGGAGGGGAAGGGGATAAGAAATACGAGGGTGGGGAAGATAAAAGGGAGGGTGGATTAAGGGAGGCAGTGATCTGAAGCAAAACAGACTTTTGAGGAGGGACAGGATAAGAAAAAGGATGGAGGAAATACATATGAATTCAATAAACTCACCCATAAAATGGAAGTGGATAGCAGAATGGATTAGAAACCAGAATCTAATAATATGTTGTTTAGAAGAAACATAAAGATGTCACACAGAGTAAAAATAAGGGGCTGGAGCAGAATCAATTAAGCTTCAAGGGAGGTAAAAAAAAGGCAGGAGTAGCAAGAACTAACTAAATCTAAACATAAAGTAAATATAAAAGAAATTAAGGAGATGAATAGAATTTTAGAAAAGTTAGATATGATAGCACTGGAGAAAATTGAATAGGTATAGAAAGGAGTATACCTTTCATGTATGGCATTTCACAAATATTGACCATGTATTAGTGCATAAAAACCTCACAAACAAATGCAGAAAAGCAAAAATATTAAATGTACCTTTCTGGACCATAATGCAATAAAAGTTATATTCAACAAAGGGACTTAGAAACATAGATTAAAATTAATTAGAAATTAAATAATGTAATCCTAAGGAATGAATGGGTTAAAGAACAAATCATAGAAACAATACATAATTTCATTAAAAACAATGATCATAATGAGACAATATACAAAAATTTGTGGGATGTAGCCAAAGTAGTATGTAGGGGAAAATTCATATTTCTAAATGCTTACATTAATTTAAAAAAGAGAAAGAGCAGATCAACAAATTGGGCATGCAATTGAAAAAATTAAAAATCCCCAGGTAAGAACCAAAATAGAAATCCTGAAAATCAAAGAAGACAGTAATAAAATTAAAAGTAAAAAAAGTGAACTAAATAAACCAATAAGCTAGTTTTATGAAAATCTAATAAAATAAATAAACCATTGGTTAATTTGATTTTAAAAAAATGATGAAAACCAAATTACCAGTGTTAAAAATGAAAAGGGCTAATGCACCACCAATGAAGATGAAATCAAGGCAATTATTAGCAACTGTTTTGCCCAATTATAGATCAATAAATCTAACAATCTATGTGAAATGGATGAACATTTGCAAAAATATAAATTGTGCAGATTAACAGAAGAGGAAATATAATAAATAACCCTATCTTAGAAAATTAAACTGAACAAGCCATAAATGATTTCCCTAAGAAAAACATCCCCAGGACCAGACGGATTTACAAGTGAATTCTACTAAATATTTAAAGAACAATTAATTCCAGTACTGTATAAACTATTTGGGAAAGCAGGCAATGAAGGAGTCCTGCTAAATTCCTTTTATGACACTAATATAGTTTTGATGCCTAAACCAGGAAGAGCAAAAGCAGAGAAAGAAATCTATAAACCAATTTCCTTAATGAATATTGATGAAAAATTTAAAATAAAATACTAGCAAGGAGATTACAGCAATGTATCACAAGGACCACACAGTATGACTAGGTAGGATTTATGCCAGGAATGCAGGGCTGGTTCAATATTAGGAAAACTATCAGAACAATTGATCATATTGATAACAAAACAACAAAAATCATATGATTATCTCAAGAGATGCAGAAAAAGCTTTTGACAAAATACAGCACCCATTCCTACTAAACACTAGAAAGCATAGGAATAAATGGAGCTTTCCTTAAAGCTATCTAAAGTATCTATCTAAAAACATCAGAAAGCATTATCTGTAATGAGAATAAGCTAGAAGCCTTCCCAATAAGATTAGGGGGTGAAGCAAGGATGTTCATTATCACTACTATTATTTAATTTTATGCTAGAAATGCTAGCAACAGCAATAAAACAAGAAATAGAAATAGAAAAGAAAATGAATAAACATTGAAGAAACAAAACTATCATTCTCCACAGACAAAATGTTGTCATACTTAGAGAATCCCAGAGAATCAATTTAAAAAAACTAATTGAGGGGCAGCTAAGTAGTGCAGTGAGTAGAGCACTGGCCCTGGAGTCAAGAGGACCTGAGTTCAAATCTGGCCTCAGACACTTGACACATTTACTAGCTGTGTGACCTTGGGTAAGTCAACTGTCCTGCCTTCCCCCCTGCAAAAAAAAAAAGTTTTTTAAAAATTGAAACAATTAACAAATTTGGCAATGTTTCAGGATATAAAATAAACCCACACAAATCATCAGCTTTTATATATATAAAACCAACAAAGTCCAGCAGGAAAAGATAGAGAAATTCCATTTTAAATAAGTGCAAAGTATTGATTGCAGTCCCAAGGGATCAGGGGCCCTTCCTGGGTAAGAACTAGAGCACAGACTAGGAGAACTATACCTCTCCCCAGATCATACTACCTTGGAAGCAGTGAAAACTTCCAAACCCTCAGAACTAGCTCTGGAAACAGCTGTGCCAAAAAAAAAAAAAAAAAAGGCTGAAGCTTGAGACGGTGCCCTTCTTCCCCCACACTGGAAACAGAATTCAACTTTAACATAAAATTAAAAATCAAGAAATAGGGTGGAAAATAAGCAAACAACAAAAAAGAACCTGACCATAAGAAGTTACTATGGTGACAAGGAAGATCAAAACACAGACTCAGAAGACAATATCAAAACAGCTACAAGGAAAACTTCAAAGGGGGAAAAATGTGAATTGGACACAAACCCAACAAGAATTCCTGGAAGAGCTAAAACAAATTTTCAAAATCAAACAAGAGTAGTAGAGAGAAAATTAAGTAAAGAAATGAGAGTAAAGGAAGAGAATTATGAAAAGACCATTAACAGCTTGGTAAAAAGAGGCACAAAAATATTGAAGAAAACAACACTTTAAAAAAACAGAATTTAAAGAGGCACAAATATTCACCGAAGAAAAGAATTCCTTAAAAAGCAGAATAGGCCAAATGGGAAAAAAGAAGCAAATTCACTAAAGAAAAAATCTCCTTAAAAGAGAATTGGGCAGGTGAAAGGTAATGCCTCCATGAGACATCAAGAAACAATCAAAGTAAAAAGAATGAAAAACTAGAAGAAAATGTGAACTATCTCATCAGAAAAGCATCTGACCCAGAAAACAGATTTGGCACAGACAATTTTAAAATTATTGGGAGAGAGGTTACAAAAGGGAGGGCAGATTAAGAGAGGCTGTGGTCAGAAGCAAAACAGACTTTTGAGGAAGGATAGGATAAAAAGAGAAAGAGACAAACATAAGAAAAAAATATGGAGGGAAATAAACAGTAGTAATCATAACTGCGAATGTGAATGGGATGACCTCACACATAAAATGAAAGCAGTTTAGCAGAATGGATTAGAAACCAGAATCCAACAATATGTTGTTTACAAGAGACATAGTTGAAACAGAAAGACAGCTCAGGGGCATGGTGTATATGGCTGGGGCTGGAGTAAGGAAGACCTAGGAGTCAGACCAATACTGCCTCTGACAGTTACGTAGTTGGGTGACCGTGGGTGAGTCACTTAACCACTGTCTCAGTTTCTTCATCTGTAAAATGGGGTGGTGATGGCACCTACCGCCCAGGGTTGTTGTGAGGGTCAAATGAAATAATATTTGTAAAGTTCTTTGCAACCTTTAAAGAGCTCTATAAATGCTAGTTATTATTATCATTAACCATCATTATTCTTGTTCTCAGCGTATGTGTCAGACTCCGCAATGAAAATGAGGGCCCAGACCTCTTTGTATTCTTCCAGTCCCTAGCAGATGCCCTGCAACAACAAGTGGTTAATAACCCTTGCATTGATTTCGGTCATGTATGTATATATGCATGCATGCACATGTATATAAATATAAGAATATGAGCACAGGCTAGGATTTAGTGCAGGATTCTTTAACTTTTTTTAGGGTCTTGGCCCCCTTTGTAAGGCTGATGAATTCTCAGAATAATGTTATTAATGCATAAAATAAAATCCCTAGGATTACAAAAGAAACCAAATATACTGAAATACAGTTATCAAAGGATTTTTAAAACACAAAGACTAAGTTTACTGTCTCTAGGTAGTAACCCCGGATTTAGGTGACTGAGAAGAAGGTAATGGGAGATGGGAGGGAGAGGTTTCTGGTTCACCTGGGAAGTCAGGAGGAAGCTCGGTGATGTGGCCCGTTTCGGGGTTCTTACAGATCACTTTCTTGAGATTAATCTGGATGATTTTTATGAGGTCTCCAGTGGACAAACAGCACTCAATCCCAGAGAGATCATAGATGGAGCCTATGGAAACAATCATAGTGGCAACAAAATATGAATAACAACTTACACTTGAAGAGTGTTTTAAGGCTTACAAAATCACCCCAATTGTACAGTCAAGAAAACTAGGGGCCAAAGAGTTTTAAAGTAAGTCACATAGGTAATTATTGGAAGAGCCAGGACTGGAACCCTGGCCTTCTGATTCCAGTCTAACCCTCTTCCCCGCTTCCAACATACTTCAGTTTTCCTCATTTGGTTGTGTCCTGAGTCCCAGGCAGCCTTCACTCCTCACCCCCACCCCTGCTCCTACAGTCTCGATCGACCATCTCCCTCCTGGGGCCAGAGCCACTCAAACAAGAGCTAGTGAACAGGCCTCTTGTCCTCCAACCCACATCCAACTTGATTTGACTGGAAAAAAAAAAGGAAACAAAACCATATCAGAAACTCTAGATCCTTCTAATCCCCAAAAGAAAGCAAAAGGTAAAGGGTAAAACAAGTCAAAACAGTTCAAGGAACAGAGTCAACCATTCAATATCAACCCAAAATTTGACTATAGAGCCTTGGGTGGTAAGAGAGAAACCCTGAAACATGAGGATTTAGAAAATATCTGAACATATGTAAGGTCAAGAAATCCAACACACCCAAAACACAAGGTTCACTTAAGAGAGAAACTGAAAGCTTGGACAGTATTAATATAATGAACAAGCAAATAGGAGGTAATAGAAACTTGCTTCTCAGAAACAAGGGGGAAATAGCAGGGCCAGAACTAGTTCATAATAGTGAATGTCCTTCATATTAGCTCAGGAATTACTGACTAGCAAAGCATGTTACCAGCTTCCTCTTAGAATATACCACAAAGATATTATGATATGACGAGAACACTCATGACCCTTCCACTTACAGAACCACTACAGGTTTTAATACTTTATATATCCACAGTTTGCATCACTAAAACAAATCTATAAACATGCGAAAAATAATAATAAATTGGCTGAGGAGCAAAAAGAAAAGTCTGTTACAAAGTCTCAGAGGTATAAAAAGCAATTTATTACTGATTTGGTAATTATGAAACAAGCTTCCTGCCTTTGTTAATTAGCACAAAGCCTTTAACTCAGTTTTGTACCCATGGCTTATTCATGTCTTGCAAATACAGAAAACACACAAAATAAATTTAGTGAGAATACTATTTGATATCCACGCAGAAAATGGTTCTCTACATATCGCCAACACAATAATTCCAAGAAAAGATGCTAAAAAATGTCTTTTTTCAGGAAGATAGTTTGTTCTGGTCTTAAATCCATTATCATCTCTCCCAAATATAATTAAGTATGGCTTCCAAATTAAAGAGGGAGGTGAAATCCAAAACCTCTTATTAATTCATCATTTGATGAATATTGATGATTTAAAACTATGGTTCCACCAAAAGACACATTAGATGACTCCTTCATCTTGTGGAGTCTTCCTCCAACAATAATAAAATGTCATGTGGACTTTTAAGTGTAAAATTTTTAACATACGCTAAGGAAAGACAGAGATCAAAGACTTTGAGCTTGAATATGAACATTACATTGAAGAAAGGAGGAAGACGATACCTATAAGCATCTTGATCTTTTCTAGGCAATACACATCTGGAATAAAAATGTCAAAGTGATGTTTGTGGCTACATACGTTAAGAGACTTTCTAGCATCCTACCATCAAAACTGAATGGGAAAAACATATTTAAAACAATAACATTCATTCGATACCAGTTTTCATGTACACTTTTGGAACTATAAAATGGACCCTAACAGAGTTGCAAAATACACTACCTAAAACCAGCACAATACAGGATGTCCCTAAAGTCTGGACACACAGGACATCTCATTATCATCTCATTAACTGTTTCACTGAAGACTCTGTGTTGTTCAGTTCTTTTTTTGGCGTATGCTAAAGGAGAAGGTGTACTCAATGAAAATCACAGGTGCAACACACTTGATTGAACGCATAAAGAGTGAATTTGCTAAAATTGACAGCAATGTGGAGTTATTGCATTGAGTTCATGTGAATCTTGCAAAGCGCATCAACCTTTGCATCACAAATGATGGAAATCATATTGAAGATGTTATTTGTTAATATTTCAACTAAATAAATTGTTGAAAATTTCATTCATTTCATTTCTTGAAAATGTGAATTTTTGTCTATGTGTCCAGACTTTAGGAACACCCTGTATTATCATGGAAAGATGAACATTTCCTTATAAAAAGGAGGAAGATGATTGATCCAAATCCTTCCTTACCTACCTCCACCAACTCTTCATCACTGGACTCTTTGCTATTCCTCTCACAACACACTCCATCTCTCACCTTTAGGCATTTTCACTGGAGCTCTTTGCCTCTTCATGTCCACAACCACACCTTCACTACGCTAACGTCCCTTCAAACTATAATCCCATATTTCTCCTCCCTTTCAGAGGCAAACTCTTAGAAAAAGCTGTCTGCACTCAATGTTTCCATTTTCTTAGGTCCCACTCACTTTTCAATCTACAACCTTCTGACTTCCTACCCCATCTCTTGACTGAAACTGTTCCTTTCTTTTTAAAAAATAGATTTTCATTTATTTCTTTTGTTTTTACATCAACTACACTTCCCCCTGTGTTCCTTCCCCTTCTCCTTCCCCAACAGCCATTTCTTATAATAATATTTTTAAAAGGAAGAAAAAATTTTTGGCAAGACTGGTCAGCAAATCTCGGCCAAAAAAAAAAAATCTGCCATTACACACTCCTGAGCCCTGCACTTCTCTGAGGAGATGGTTTCCTATTTCTTTCTTCTTCTTTGGGTTAAGTTTGTTCTAATTTCACAATATGAAGTTTCAGTCATTTTGTGGTAGTTCTTTCTAGTTATATTGTTGTAATTATTTTGTATACTGTTTTCCTGGCTTTGCTTACTTCACTTTGTATTGATTCAAGTAAAAAAAAAAAGTGTTGACTATGCACCAGACACTGTGTTAAGCACTCAGAATACAAATACAAGAAGAAAGACAGTCCCTGCCCTCAAGGAGCTTACAGTCTAATGGAAGAAGACAACACATAAAAGGAAACTGAAAATCAAGGTGGGGAGTATCAATCTAGGGGCATGGTAGAAAAAAATCTGGAGGGTGAGGAAGAGAGTATAGAAAGGAATGAAGACCTGGCTGGCCTGGTCACTTTCTTTAAAATGCAGGTTCTAGGAGGAATCAACCAATCAGAGGAAGAGGCCTCAGGAATGATGTATGAGAAGTCCAGGGGTGGAGTGACCTTCCAGGGTAAAGAGGCCTCTGTGCATGGTAGAATAAAACTGTACCACAGGAAGGAGCTAAGTGATGTGGCAACCTGTTGAACCATTCTCTTAATGGATGGCATCTACTTTGAAATTGCTCATTCAAAGTTACCAATGCTCTCTTAATTGCCAAATCCAATGGCCTTTTCTCAGATTTCATCCTTCTTGATCTCTGTAGAGTATTTGACCCTGTTGACCACCTTCTCCTCCTGGTTAGATTCTCTCCCCCTGTTTTTTCATGATTAGCATCCATGGACCATCAGTGACATGCCCCAGGGCTCGGTTCTGGGGTCTCTTTTCTTCTCTAAATACATACTCTCTCAGCGATCTCATCAACTCCCGTGGGTTCTAAGATCATCACTATACAAATGACTGAAAACTTTATATCCAGCCCTCATCTCTTTCCTGAGCTACAATCACCCATCACCAGCTGCTTGTTAAACATCTCTCCCTGTATGTACCATAGGTATCTTGAACTCAAGATTGTTTTAGATGGTTAATTGGATCCTTTTTTATTCAATCAGCATTAATCAGTTTGATATGATTCCAGAAGGGTAGTGATTATAAGTTCTGTATATTAGGCCCCAGAGGTGTGAACTGAAGATTGTAAGGTCCCACTCACTTTTCAATCTACAACCTTCTGACTTGCTTAATCGTAGGAAGCTAACTAGAGGACCTCCGCCCTTGTTTTTCCTTGCTATGGTGACCAAGCCCAGCACGGCAGAAGTAACTCAACTACACGGAAAGCGCCGCCCCCCCCCAATCCAGCTATTTTTGTTGCTCCTCTGTCCCTTGTCGTCTCTTTATTGACCAACATGGGGAGATGACTATTAACACTCGGCCAGTGAGTCACCCTAGCTGCCGGCCTGAGGCCTGACTTTCTACCAGTCCATCCACCCAGGTAAATGTTTTGACATCTGTTTATCAGCCTGGACCACAGATGCGCTCATCTGCTTGGTAGGACCTCCTGAAAGGTTAAGATAGGTCTGTTAAGGTCTTCTTACTAGCCTATTTGTCTACCAGCGGGATTCTGTATTTTGTGTAGACTCTCCTAGAGGGTCAAGGTCAAGGTCTATCAACCCAATGAGATTCTGTATTTTTGGTCTACTTCACCTGTATTGTCTGGGTATCAAGCACTATAAAACTAAGGCCCTGGAGGAAGGGGGAACCTCAGAGCATGAGGAAGACCTGAGGTGCACTTCATTAGTGGGGGCCATGGACCCTTTAATAAAGTGCCATTGGCTCAGAGCTCTGCCTCAGTGGTTTTTCTTGCATATTGGACAATTTTGGAATTCCCAGAAGATGTTCAAAAGGGAACCCACCATTATCCCTCCCCTGCTAAACTCACCTCACTTTCTGACTTCTCTATTTCTTTGGAGGGTACCACTATCCTCTCAGCCCAGGTCTGCAACCTAGAGTCACCATCCTCAACTCTTTATTCTTTCTCACTCCTCACATCCTATCCGTTACCAAGTTTGGTCAATTCTACTTGGACAACATCTCATTCCATCCTTTTCTTGCCAGCATAGTTCAGGCCCCCATCACCACTGGAATGGACTATTGCAATAGCCTCCTAATTGGACTCCCTGCCTCAATTCACTCTCAGTCAGTCTGTGAATAAGCATTTATTAAGCACCTACCATGTGCCAGACACTATGCTATGCACTGGGGAAACAAAGGAAGGTGGAAGACAGTCCCTGCCCTCTATCTAATGGAGGAAACAAATAAACAATTATGTACAAATCAGCTAGATCTAGGATAAATAGGAAATAAATAAAAGAGGGAAGACACTAGAATTCATGGGGATTGGGAAAGGCTTTTTGTAGAAAATGGAATTTTAGTTGGGACTAAAGGGAAGCCAGGAGATAGCAACGAGGAGGGAGAGCAGTCCAGACATGGGGGACAGCTGGAGAAAAGGCCCAGAGCCAAGAGATGGAGTAGCTTGCTCAAAGAACAGCCAGAAGGCCAGTGTCACTAGATTGAAGAGTACATGCTGGGGGTGTAATGTGTAAGAAGGCAGGAAAGGTAGGAAGGGACTAGGTTATGAAAGGCTCTAAATGTCAAATAAAGCATTTGGTTTGGTCCTGGAGGCACTGGGAAGCCACTAGAGTTTATTGAGTAGGGGAATGACATGATTGGACCTGTGTTTTAGACATTTACTTTGGTGCTTGAGTGAGGCAGGCAGACCCACCGGCAAGCAGGTGACTTCAGCAGTCCAGATGTGAAGTGAGGAAGGGTCGGCACCAGAATTGGCTGCAGTGTGGTGGCAGTGTCGGAGGAGAGAAGGGGGCATATTTGAGAGATGTTGTGAAAATGAAATCAATAGACTTTGGCAATAGATTGGATATCAAGGATCAAATATACTTTCCTTCCTAACATGTTCTCCACACAAATGCCAAAATGAAGTGATGTGATGTGATGTGATATGTGTGTGTTTGTGCGTGTGTTTGATTGGGGGGGGGCGGTGAAGGAAGAGAGAGAGAGACGGGGGAGAGGAAGAGAGGAGAGAGAAAGGGGAAGGAGAGGGAGAGGGGATAAGAAAGAGAGACTGAGAAAGACAGAGGGAAAAAGAGACTTAAATTTATTTGAGCAAGAAAGAGAATATCTGAACATCAGATACAGTCTAATCTACATGAATCTAGCAGTATGCCACTATAACTGATCTGTGAATAACAACTAAGCAGATAGTTTTCTTTTCGTTTATTTTTTTATTTTTGGTTTTCAACATTCACTTTTATAAGATTTTGAGGTCTAAATTTCTCCCCCTTCCTCCCCTCCTCTCCCCTCTCTCTAAGATGGCATGCAATCTGATATAGGCTATACATGTACAATAATATTGAACATATTTCCACATTAGTTGTGTTAAGCAGATAGTTTTCAAAAGAAACTTCTCATTGAACAGGCTCTCACCTGGGAAGTGCTGGATGAGTCTCCTCACCTCTAAAATGAGGGAGCTGGACTCAGGCCTATGATCTCATGAAGCTATCTGACCTGAGCTTCATACAATGCATAATAACCAGAATGCGATAAGGAAAAGACAATATCAAATATTCACTAAGCGAATATTTGTGGCAAGTTACCAGCTACAATATGAATATTTTCAGACTTTTTTAAAAACAAAAATATTCTTTTTATATACTTATTTCAAGTTTTTCAGTTAAATACAGCTTTGTACAGTTTTGCTCACTCTATACCTACTGAAGGAATTCCTTTTAAATTGCTCTTGGATGGGATGTTACTCATTAAATGGTTTGGATGATAAGCTTCTGAGCTCGGATGTGGTTTAGATCACAAAATCAGACACTGGGTTTTGTACACCTTGCTAAGACCTACGTGGTTTTCAAATATATGCATCCTAATTCACGGTAACATAAAATATAAAATAAATATCTATAATATAATCCGTAATATAAATATAATGTAAAATAAAAGATATAGCCCACTTTAAAGAGCCTAGACATCATTATATCCAATAATGGATATATATATATATTCTCGATTCTGATTTCAAAGTATGTGGTCCAAGGAGGCTGACATTTTACCAATTCAACTGCCAATCTGTACCAGCAGCCATTTTACAACAGAAGTGATCTAGTTATGTTTGTTTGGTTTTTTTTTCCTTTTCTGAAAACTTCTAAGTATGTTCTAGGACGGTCACGGTTACAACAAAAGTTCCTGGCCATCCTAGGGTCCTTCCAGGTGACAGTTGTAGAGGCTGCCAAATTGATCATTACTAATTAATTACTAACAATTACTAATTAATTGAATTACCAAGAAAAAAATTCATTCAGCTGTAAATACTGATCTTCTAAGAAGGTTAATAGTTCTTGACACGGGGGCCTGACTATAGAAGACAATATCTGCCTTCACCACCCTCTATGTTCAGTTTTTGCCTTGTTCAATTTTGAGTCCAAGGAGTTCAGCAGCAACTCTTAAAACATAGGAAAACAGTCTCTTGTCTTTGCTGAGACATAATGGCTTATTGGGACCATTTTCCTGCCAAAATCATAACTGTTTTTTAAATCAGATTTTATTATTCTCATATGCCATGAATCAATTTTATTGACCAAGGCCACCAATTCTGGGTTTCTGATTCCTCATTAACTCTCTTAGCCATACTGTGCCAGGTAATTTATAATATATACCAAGAGGACTCCCTGAATTCCATAGATGTATTCAGGCAGCTAGGTGGCTCAATAGATAGAACGCTGGGCCTGAAATCAGGAAGACCTGAGTTCAAATCCAACCTCAGACACTTACTAGTTGTGTGACCCTGAGCAAGTCACTTAACCTCTGTTTGCCTTAATCCACTGGAGAAGAAGATGGCAAACAACTCCAGTATCTTTGCCAAGAAAACCCCCTGGATGGATTGGCATCATGGTCCACGGGGTCACAAAGAGTCAGAAATGACTGAACAACAAAGTCATCCAGCATCTTGCCTCCTATACCTCTAACTTTCCATCTTCCTGATGGAAATGCTCTCTTCCAAACTGATATTGCTAAGGCATCGGCCATGTCACTTCCCTGCAAAAGAAGATCCACCGGCTCTTTCTTGCCTCTAGAATAAAATACAAATTCATCTATTCAGCATTTAACACCTTCCACAAGCAGGCTCCAGCTGACCTTTCCAGGCTTATTACACGGTACAATCTTTCATGTGCTCTACTTTCCAACCAAACCAGCCTCTTGGCCGTTCCCTAGAACAATCATTTCATCTTCCCTTTCATCTCTGTACTTTTGCATGGGCTGGCCCTATGCCCAGAAGGCCCTGCCTCCTCACCTCCCTCTGGAAGACCTCCTAGCTTTCTTCAAAGCTCATTTCAATTACCACCTTCTACGTGAGGTCTTTATGGATAACTGCCTCTACCTCAGCTGCTAATCCTCAATTCATCCAAGAACCTACAATTACTTTGTATTTACCTCGCATATACTTTGTTTACTTGTTTCCTGCAATAGACTGTGAGCTCCCTGAGGGCAGAGACAATTTCATTTTTGTTTCACAGGATCATAAATTTGAAGGGAACTTAGAGGATGTCTTGGTATCGCAAGTTTGTAGCACAATGCCTGGGTCAAACTAGGCCTCAATAAATTCTTGTTGAATGAAGTCTTTCCCGATCCCCTTTCCTCCCCTTCCACCCCCCGCCCCCCCCCCCAGCCCCACAGTGGTTAGGCTCTCTCTTAATTTTCTTATATGTTGTACCCTCCCTGTAAGAGTATTCTGGAGGGTAGGGCTGTTTTTGTTTTGTCTTTATAACCCCAGTACTCAGCACAGTGTTTGAACATAGTAGGTAATTTATAAATATTTGCTGATAATAGACATATATGTATATATATATATGTCTATTATATATAAAAAACATCATTTTATTTAAATATATATTTACACATATGTTAAAATAAAACTAAAAGTCTATATAAGCAGTCAAAGGATGTAAACAAACAATTCTCAAAAGAATTGTAACCAATTAACAGCCATATGAAAGAATGCTTCAAATCACTAATAACCACAAAAATACAAATTAAAAAAAAACAACAACCCTCAGGTTTCACCTTACACCCAACAAGTTGGCAAAGATAGCAGAAGACAGCAATGGTTAGTGTTGGAGTGGTTGTGGGGAGACTGGGAAATTACTGCTTTGTTGGTAGAACTGTGATTTAGCACAAACATTTTGGAAAGCAATATAGAATTATGAAAATAAAGACTAAATTATCCATGTCCTTTGACCCAGAGAGTCCACTACTAGGCATATACTCCATGGAAGTCATTAATAAAAAGAAAGCCCCCATATATGCCAACATAATAGCAACAGTACTAGCTAGCATTTCTACAGCTCCTACTGTGCCAAGCACAATTTCCCAATATTATCTCATTTGATCCTCACAACAACAACCCTGAGAGGCATTACAGTTGAAGAAACTGAGGCCAACAGAGGTTAGATTACTTTCCCAGAGTCACACAGCTTGTGAGGTGGGATTTGAATGCAGATCTTTCTGACTCCAGACCCAATGCCCTATCCACTGTACCATCTACCTGCCTCTGAAAATATGCTGCAAATTGTTTGCATCAGTACTTACGTGGTAGCAAAGAACTGGAAATCAAGAGGATGCCCATTGGTTGGAGAATGGCTAAGCGAATTGTGGTACATGGATGTAAAGGAATGTGACTGTAAGAAATGACATGTGTGATGAATACAGAGAAGCCTGGGAAGATCTACATGAACTGATACAGAGGACAGTAAAGCGCCGAGAAAACAATCTATGACCACAATGATGTCAGTGGAAAGAACAGCCACGTACCGAAAAGTCAAAAGTGAACATTGCAAAACTGCAAAGATCAAGCAGGAATCAAGTACGGCCCAAAGAAGAGACTTGAGAAGAAGGACGCTGATCGCCAAGCACGCCCTCTGCAGAGATGGGAGGTTTACAAATGTTTGTCTGTGCAAATATTCTCAGATTTTTTCATTTAATTGATCAGTTATGCTGATTTTTCCCTCTCTTTCTTTTTTTCTTAAAATATTTGCTATATGAATGGCAGAGGGAAAGAGGATACTGAGAGAAATGATGGCGATGAAGAAAAACACCTGGCTGCCTCTAGGGGGACAAGCAGAGTGTCGTAGCAATCTAACTTTACCTGACTTTACCACTTCCAGGAAATCGCACAGTTCATCTCATTAAACCTGTACCTGACCACAAATCCCCTCTACATTTCTGACTCAGCGTTGGCCTGAAGAGTCAAGAGTCAAGCCCTTCGTTTCCTGAAGGGATGAATAAAAGAATGAATGGATGGATGGATGAATGTGCTAATTAAGCTCTGATCCTTTTCAAGGCATTGATCCTAGCTCTGGGCATGCAAATATAAAAGTAATTCAGCCCCTGCTCTCAAGAAGCTCACTTTCAAACGGGGGAGACCACATAAAGAAAAACACTCAGTTTCTGATCTTACTGAAGTATACTGAGAGATAATGTACTGCCTTGGGATGCAGCTAGTGAGTGCCTGAGGCTGCATTTGAATTTGCACCCTCCTGACTCCAGGCCCAGTGTTCTATCCATTGAGCCTTCTAAGTGAATCAACTGGGGGCCATGTCCAGTTGTCTTAATCTTTATCCTACCACTGGACCCAGATGACTCCAGAAGAGAGAGGGAGGCTGGTGACTTTGCACAGCCCTCCCTCACTTTAATCCAATTCACTTGCAAGTCATGGCATCACCTTCATGATGTCATGGTCCTCTTTGAGGACAAAGGACAAACAACTATCACCAACACCTTGGGAGAAACCCTAATCTAGGATTCTAGGATGTCAGAGCTAGAAGGATCCTACTAGATCAACCATCAAAATCCCTTGATTTTACAGATGGTGAGTCTGAACAGGATGGAGTTTAAACAGTTTGCCCAGAGTTAGATGTACAGAAAACAGTCACCCAATGGATCACTGTTGTTTCTGTCCCTCAGGCTCCAGATCTAGAGATCTCTTTTTACACCCTCAACCTCTTGCCCAATTAGTCCCTAAACCCAGAAAATTCTTCTTCCTCCACCCTTACTCTCCACACCCACAGTCATGACCACCAATCCCTTAAACCCTTAATTCTCTCCCAATCCATCTCCCCTGAACTAACCACTCTCTCCTCTTCTCCCCATCTTGAGTCCTTGGGGAACCAGTTTAACTCTACACCATCCTCTTCTCTTGAATCCCTAACCCATTATCGTATCGCTCCCCCTCCTCCACAAACACCCCCAACCTCCCTTCCCCACTATCACCAAAGGGCGTAACATAAGGAAGAATTTGCTATGAGAACTTCATGATGGTACTGCCCCCAATCTGGGGAGTTCTGAGGGATGCTGTCTTCTGAGGAAGGCAGGGTACCTTCACCTAGCTCAGTACCACTCTCTACTGAGAGCTGCTCTGCTCAGGAGGTGAGGAAGCCAGAGTCCTCATCTCTATGGAACTAAGAAGCAGAGGCAATGGTAGATCCCTTAGGGGAGTAATAAATATACTCATGAAACAGAGGCCCCACACCAGGTCTGGGTTGTCACACTTACTCTGAAAATATACCCCGGAGCATATCTTCAGGATTCGAGGGAGGGAGGCTTGGTCCAGGGAACAGATATAATCCTGGAGGACCACAGGCTTCATGGTCCAGGAACTCTGTGGTCACACTAACAGTCAGCAACTGTTTCAGCTGAGTTTTCTGGAGTATATCTCCTGTACCTGCTTCTCCTTCTTGCTTCAACCACACTAGACTGCTGTTGTCCCAGCCCCAGAGAAGGCGTAACCTGGGAGGGGCCTGACTTAATTTGGAGGGACTTCTTTCAGCCCTCTCATGCCCACACCCACATCTTCCTTCCCCTACAATGATCACTAGCCCTCCCCCAAGCCCACTGAGTCATTATAAACAGCCTTTTTCACGGATTAGGGAAACATTCAGAGGTACCCTAACCACAAAGAAGAACATGGCCTTCACCTTGGGAGCCAGAGAAACAGTGTCTGCAGTCCAGGGGTGGGGAACCTGTGGTCTCAAGGCCACATGTGGCTCTCTAGGTCCACAAGTCCATTGAATCCAAACAAATCTCCTTCATGAACACAGAACAAATCCCCTTAACAAAAGGATTTGTCCTGTGAAGTTTGGATTCAATCAAAGGGCCACACTTGAGGACCTAGGGGGCCACATGTGAGCTTGAGGCCTCAGATTCCCCACCCCTGGTCTACACCCTTGGGGAACAGTCAGTTTGATGAAAGTCTCTCAGGAGTTCCCCATATGACTGGGGAAAACAATTCCCCTACCTCAGGGACCTTCTATCCTGATGGAAGAGCTGGTCTACACTTGGAGGAGGGACTGCACTCATACATTTGATCTCAGATAGTAGGACGAGAACCACAAGGCAGGAAATAGAAATAACACATTCAGCTCCACAAGAATTAATGAATGAATGAATGCGTTTACTAAGCTCTGACCATTTGCAAGGCACCGGTCCAAGTGCTGGGCATACCAACAGGAAAGTAACACAGCTCTTGCTCTCAAGAAACTCACATTCTGGAATACTACTGTGCTATAAGAATGATGAGCAGGATGATTTCAGAAAAACCTGGAAAGACTTACATGAACTGATGCAGAGTGAAGTGAGCAGAACCAGAGGACCATCGTACCCCACTGTATGAAGAACAATTGTGAATGACTTAGCTATTCTGAGCAATACAATGATCCGAGACAATCCCAAAGAACTCATGATGAAAAATGCTATCTGCCTCCAGAGAAAGAACTGCTGTTAGAATACAGACTGAAGCATACTATTTTTCACTTTCTTTTTTTTGTGTGTTAGAGTTTGCTCTTACAAAATGACTAGTATGGAAATGTTTTACATGACTGCACATGTATAACCTATGTCAGGTTGCTTACTGTCTCAGGGAGGGGGAAGAGGAAGTAGGGAGGGACAGAATTAGGAACTCAAAACTTTTTTTAAAAATGAATGTTAAAAATTGTTTTTACATGTAATTGGGGCAAAATGTTTTTTCTAAAAAAAAAAGCTTATGTTCTGATGAGAGAGACCACATTAAAAACAAAAATGAAAAACCACTGAGTTTCCAGTCTTACTGAGATATACTGAGAGATACTGTTTCTACCTTTGGAGAAACCCCAGTCTAGGATTCTAGGATGTCAGGGCTAGAAGGGACTTAATAGATCAACCATCAAAATCCCTTGATTTTACAGATGGTGAGTCTGAACAGGATGGAGTTTAAGCAGCTTGCCAAGGTCACTCAGTGACCAGAGCTAGATGTACAGAAAACAGTTACTCAATGGATCACTGTTGTTTCTGTCCCTCAGGCTCCAGATCTAGAGAAGATCTCTTTTTATGCCCTCAACCTCTTGCCCAATTAGTCCCCAAACTCAACAAATTCCTCTTCCTCCACCCTTACTCCACACCCACAGCCGTGACCGCCAATCCCTTAACCTCTTAATTCTCTCCCAGTCCATCTCCCCTGCACTAGCCACTCTCTCCTCTTCTCTTCATCTCGAGTCCTTGGGGAACCAGTTCAACTCTACACTGTCCTTTCTTGAATCCCTAACCCTTAATCATATTGTCAATGATACCTGGCCAAGCCTCAGCCTTGGATGCATCCCACCATTCACTGCTCACACTTCTGCACATACGTGCTGCTGAACAAATGAGAAAATCATGCCACTGTTCCCATTGGATCTACCACAAACTGATGTTACATAACCTCACCAGGGCCGCCCAGGTGCTAGGCATTCCTACTAAACCTCCTGTATCAACTCACTATTCTACTCTCTACAGAGGCTCTTCCAAAACTTTTTCATACCTCCTCAAAACTCCCATGGCTCCCCCTCCCCCCCAACTCTCATCTGAAAACAGAAAATATTTTCTAGAAAAAAACTGAAGACCAATCACCACGAAGTCTCTCTTCTTCAACTCCCATCATTCAGATGCCTTCTGCCACTCTCCTCCTTCACCCCTGTCTCACATGAAGTGGCCTCACTTCTTACCAAGGCTAACCCCTCCACCTGCTCAGCGATCCCATTCCATCCCACCTCCAACAGATTGCCCCCTCGCTCATCCCCAGTCCATCACTTATTTTCAATCTGTCCCTGTCCACTGCTCATTCTCTACTGCCTGTAAGCATGGCCAAGTCTCTCCATCCTGAAAAAACAAACCCTCACTTGATCGTTCTATCCCTATCCTCTATCGCTTCTGCCCTTTATAGCTAAACTTCTCCAAAAGGTCCATCTACAATAGATGCCTCCCCTTTCTCTCCGCTCTCTCCTTAACCCTTTACAAACTGGCTACCATCTGAATCCAGGCCTGGGTGGGCTCATCAACAGCCTTCTCCATGGTGCCCCTGCCTCCTGTACACCCACCCACATTTTTCGGACTGGCTTTAAAAGTCCTTCACTAATTGCCCCCACTCAGGCCAGCAGGGTCCATTTCTCACTTGCTCATAGAACCTCAGAGAAGACCTCAAAAGTGGAAGGGAGCTCAGAGGATATCCAGTCTAATTTATACATGGACATATATCCAGGCTTTCATGAGGGGGAAAGGTCATTACCCACCTTTGGATGGCTCCGATTATTAGGAAGTTTTTTTCCCCCTCATAGGGATAGAGACTAGATCCATGATTTCTTTGAAATACGGAATTCCTGGGTGAGGAAACTTTTCCAATGCATGTGGGAACAGTCTCTGTAAGGTATAATCATGGAGAGTTGCCTAGAGCATTAAGAAGTTAAGTAACCTGCCCCGAGTTACACAGTCAGGGCACAACTTGAACTCAGGTCTTCCCAATTTCTGGGCAGGCTCTCTGCGCACCTCTTCATGCTACTCGTGAGCCAAGATCTGCCTCAGTGCAATTTCCAACTGTTGGGCCTCATTCTATGCCAGTAAGGGCAAAACCTAAGAAGTCTGATCTACCTTTCTACTGCCAGCCCTGTGGATGTTTGCACTTAGTGGTCAACCCACCCACTAAATCTTCTTTTCTCCAGTTCCTCCATCAATCCCTTCTATTCCAGCTAAATTAATGTTTGCCATCTTTAATTTTCATTTCTCTCTTTTAACATATGGGCCCCCTCTACACTACTTATCATTTCTTCAAAACCCACTTCCCCTAAGAGATCCCCCTATGCCATAATAATCCTATATGACTCAAATCTAGGGCTTGTCTTTTCAACAGTGGTGCTAATTAGATCCCCACTTCTATTTGGAGAGTGGGGGGAAGAAATTTATTTGTTGCCAGGTGAAATAAACTGTTGGGTTTTTTCCCCTTTGTGGGTTCCTCATTTTGTTAACCTTGATCTGTCAGCATTTCTAAGTTTCCTGTGACCAGAGGCCTCTTCCCATTTTGGGGCCCAGCCCAGCAGACAGAACAAGTTCTTTCATTTGCACTCCCTCCTTCCCCTGAAGGATCTATCTGAAAAGCCAGTCCTCCCACTCCTTTGGCACCCAGTTGGGTCAGGGAGCAGGAAGCTCTGGGCAGTCCAAGGTTTTGGTGTATGCTCTACTAGTCTAGATACTCTAGCACATCCTCACTCAGCTGCCAAAATGATTTCCCTGAAGCGCAGGTTTAACTTCCTTCCTCAAACTCCAGTAGCTATCTAATTTTTCTAGGATCACATATGAACTCCTCTGGCATTTAAAGGTCTTCACAACCTAGTCCCCAAAAGCACACCTTATTACATGGGATTCCCCTCCATGCCCTCTATGGACCAGCCACAGCAGGCCACAAATTCTGATTTGTCCTCTCTCTTGTGCTGTTGCATTGGCTCTTCTAGGAGGCATAGTAGATAGAGTGCTGGGCCTGGAGTCAGGAAGATCTGAATTCAAATCCAGCCTCAGACACTTATTGGCTGGGTGACCCTGGCCAAATCACTTAACCCTGTTTGCTTCAGTTTCCTCAGATGTAAAATGAGCTGGAAAATGAAAAGGCGAACCACTCCAGCATCTTTGCCAAGAAAAACCCAAATGGGGTCACGAAGAGTCACACAACTGAAATAATGGAACAACAGTACGCCTATAAATGTACGTTGTTCTTTCTGTCAACAACTTGAGGACAGGGAGTTGTTCACTCGTATCTTTGTACTTCCAGTTTTTAGCATGGTACCTGGCTCAGAGTAGGTGCTTGATAAATGCTTGCTGACTGACAATACCCCTGTCTTCAAAGTAGCTGGGAAAATGACAACATATCTTTAGTATTGGTCTAAACAAGATGAGACTGAAGAAAGTGTAGACTGGATTCTTGGTCAGTCCATTCTTAGTCCTTTTTCAAGGAAGTGGGTATCTGAAACACTGTCTTACTCTCCCAGTTCTTGCCCTTATACTTGGGGATTTCTTTTTTTTTAATAAGTTAATTAATTTATTTTTTAGTTGGGTATTTCACCGTACATGTTCATGTTCCCCTCAACATCTTGGCTTTCTAATTCATCAACAACCATCACCACCACCTTCGTTCTACCTCAGTTACATAAAGAGAAGCTTAAATCCTGAGTGTTCCCATCACCGACAAGAGTTCCAATTCCATAGTCAAGAGCTGTGACATTCCTCTACCTGGCTATCACCTTCTATCATTCCATCTCTTCCTGTGCCCCCCTCCTAACCACAACCCATCTGGCAGCCTCACTGTGATCTCCAGGTTTTTGCTCCTCCCGGTTTTCCCAAACTGTCACCACCGCACTAGCTTCACTTCCCTCCCTTCCCCATCTTCACTCTCTGGTTAACTAGTTCCATCATACATTGTTTTCTACTCATGAAACCCTTACCCTCACACCCAAACCCTCTCACTCCGTCTGCTCATTCTCAGAGGAGGAGACGGCCCTTGTCCTTGCCGAGGGAAGCTAACAGTAACAGCAGCTAACAATCATGTCGTGTCTTATGGCTTTAATCTCATTTAATCCTCACAACCTTGTAAGGCAGGTACATTATTATTCCCATTTTACACGTGAAAAAATGGAGGCAGACAGAGGTTAGTGGTCAACAAGCACTTATTAATCTCTTCCTGCATGCCAGACGCTGTGCTACGGAACTGAGGACACAAAGAAAGGGAGAAAAAAGTCAAGTGCCTGCTCTTGAGTCAGAAGGGGAAGAAGTGACATACCTAGGCTTACGGCTAGTGTCTGAGGTCATATTTGAACTCAGCTCATCCTGGCTCTATCCACTACAGCGGGATTCCAGCATCTCCCGTTACTTCTAGATGATTGCCCCTATCACTATTTTGTCCCTCTCTCTATAATCGTCAATTTTCCCCAATCATTGCCTCCTTCCCTGCTACTTACAAACATGTCTAAGTCTCCTCCACTGCCCGATTCTTAAAAATCCTTCCTTTGACTCCCATCATCCCCCTGCCCCCACCACACATCTCAAGATACCACTTCCTTTCATAGCCAAAGTGTTAAGACAAAAAAACCAAAACTGTTTACTCTCATTACTTCCACTTCCTCTCTTTTCATGCACTTCTTGTAAATTTGCTTTTACCTCATCGCTTAGTTCAAATTTGCTTTCTCCAAAGTTAAGTCAATGACCTCTTAATTGCCAAATCCTCATAGCTTTTAATGATCCCTTCCTCCCAAAATACACACACAATCATTTTGTACTTATTTATCCCTGTGCAGGCTGTTTTCTCTGATAGGATCCTGAAAAATTTTGGATCTTGAGAAACTAGCACAGTGTCTGACACATAGTAGGAGCTTAATAAATGCTAGTTGACTGGGAACCTCAGTCTGCTTCAGGTGCTTAATAAATGCTCATTGACTGACTGGTTTCTGGGCTACTTTCCTCATCTGAGATTCTTCAATCCTCAAAAAGATTTGTGATTTTATTTCCTATCCCTTTTGCCCTTTCTTCTCCACTCCCACAACCCAACGAAGATTCCATTCCTTCATGCCTTAGTAAATTACTTCGTTGGCTACCATGGCCAAAAAAATTAATTAACTGGAAGCCAGCCTATAGGGCAGCCTCAAGAAGGCTGGTTTTAGAGCAGAAGATCTCGGTTTGAATTTCTTAATCCCTGTGTAGCTTCAAACAATTTGCCTATCCTTTCTGCGATCATGTTCTGATCCAAAAGGGATTGGTCCCTTGCAACTTGAAATCTGCGATCCCATAAACCTTTTGGTGATAAACCTCTCTGAGGCTGGTCCTTGGAGGGCAGACAAGCATCATGGTCACCATGGCTGCACCCATACTTGAGGTCTTGATATGAGGATCCCCTCTAACCAGGCAATCAGCAAGTATTTATTAAGCACTTACTACTTGCCAGGCATTGTGCAAGATGCTGGGGATACCATAACAAAAATGAAACAGTCCCAGCCCTCAAGGAAGTTAAATTCTGCTGGGGTGGGACAACACACAGATATGAGTATTTATAAATGTGTGGCACCATAGCGCATAGAGTGCTGGGCCTGGACTCATGAAGGCTCATCTTCTCAAATTCAAATCTGGCCTCAGACACTTATCTGCTGTGTGACCCTGGACAAGTCACTTAACCCTGTTTGCCTCAGTTTCTTCATCTGTAAAATAGAGAATCTGGAGAAGGAAATGGCAAAGCACACCAGTACCTTCCCCAAGAAAACCTCAAATGGGGTCACAGAAGAGTTGGACACAACCAACTCTGAAAACATACCAGGAGACGAAGGTGAGAGCAAAAGTCAAACAAAAGGGATGGTGAAGGAACAGGCTGAAACATCAGGTGTTAAACCTTACAAGACTCTACCTACAGGCAAATCAGCTTTTCTGTGACACAAAATTATAGAATGGGAGGGCACATAAAAGGGTGGAGAGGAAGAAAATAGAGGGGAAATAAGTAATGTACCCTAATCAAGTTAAAATCTAATAAATAAGGAAAAATAAGTCCTCTAGTCTCTCAGGAAGAAGAGAGCTGCCCATAAGAGAATGGGCAAAAAGGCAAAGGGATTGATTGAAAGAGGGGGAAAGAAAGGAGGAAATCTTGTTTCAGTGGTGAGAGAGGAGGGTACCATGGATAAATGGTAGAAGAAAGAGAGTCTATAAAAGGAGACAGGAACCTGCAGATTAATGAGCACAATCTGCAGGGATTTGGTGCTTAGAGAGACCATTCATCCTCTCTTGGGAGAATGGAAATCAGAACTCTGGGGAACTGACATTCAGAAGAGAGGGAGAGTATAGACTCAGAGAGAAGATTCCAAGGCAAATGGGGGGAAAAGGACCACAGATGGGGCAAAAGTTAATAATGAACGGCACAATCAGGAACCTGGGAAAATTCCTACCAGAAGCAATATCCTCTCTAACATCTGCATGAATTAGTATTTCTAAGAGTATAGCACAACAAGAAAAATGTAGCCAGTGGCCATGATCTATTAGGCGATGACACAGAAATTCTTTATCGAAGGAAACGCAAAATAGGTACATTAGAAGCTTTAATTCCATGAGAAGTAGAGGGCCATGCACCAAAGAATAAAAATCTAGATTAGATAGAAATGGAAGGATAATAATAAAGAGAATGAAGGCAAGGAATCCTTTTTAGAAAAAGGCACAGAAAATTAATTTTAAAAAACTAACAAATCAAGTTGAAGAAGTAGAGAAGAAGGGGATGTTGCTTGATTACTTAAAGGGGGAAGATCTAACTAGCTAGATAAAAGGAAGAAATAAAAAGGAACTAATAAGTTAAGCAAAACTTAAAAACTAGGGGAAAGGGAGGGAAGGGTGGGACTAGGGTTGCTTTAAAGTAGACTTAGCTAAATATCTGAAGAGATAAAGTGCTATGATTACAGAGGAAGAGGGGAAAAATTCTAATTTGGAGAAGAAAAACCCCAATATTAGAAACAAATAGTGAAAAATATAAACCTAGCTCTCATAATATTAAACATGAATGAATCAACTAAAACAATAATATATCAGATAAGAAAACAAAACACAATATGTTGTTACAAGAAATACATTTCTGCATACACAGAATAAAGAGGAGGGATTGGAAAAAAATTTATTATACATTAGATGAATAATCCAAAAAAGCAAAAATTGCAATCATGCTAATAGTGCACAAATATTCACAATCTAAAGAAATAGGCAAGGAAGCTACATTACACTGAAAGGAAACATATACAACAAACCAATATCAATATTAAATTTATATGAACCAAATGTGAATGAATCTAAATTCATAAAGGAGATTAACAATTACAAAAAGACACAGACAGCAGATATAATGACAGGAGATTTCAATGTCTCTCTCTTGGTTTTGGATAGGTCCAACAGAAAGATAAAGAAAAAGAAAATACACAATCAAACAAATTGCTGGAAAAACTAGACTTACAGTGTCTTCTGAATGGGACTGCTAAAAATAGACATTTATAAGCATCATATGAAACTTTTACAAAAACTGATCATGCATGTGGGCACAGAGATATTGCAAACAAATATAAAGAAGCAGAAATACTAAATATATAGTTTACAGACGATAACAAGACAATAAAAATTGTAATCAATTCAGGTAGCACAAAAAGAAAAAAAGACACAGACCCAAATGAAGAATCAAGAATGAAATCCTAAGTAATGAATCATGGATCAAAGAACAAATCATAGAAACAAGCATTATGTGAAAGAAAATGAAAATAACAAAACAAAATTACAAAATTTCTGGAATTCAGCTAAAACAATAATCGGGAGAAAACAATATTGCTACAAACATGCATAAGTAAAATAGAAAATGAGATTAATGGACTGAATAGGTTTTAAAAATTAGAAAGGCAACACATAAATAAACCTAAAAGAAGCACAAATTTTAAAAGACATTAAGAATTAGAGGAGGACTAGATAAACTGGACCCCTCCCCCCCAAACAAACTATAGAAATGATAAATACAACTAATTCTTTGGAAACACTAATAAAATTGATCAACCTTTAGCCAATCTGATTAAAAAGAAGAAGGCTGAGTCAAATCAACAAAATAGTAAATAAATGAGGTGAAATCACAACAAAACCAGAAGGAATAAAAATGATTACCAGAATTTAATATGCAGAGTTATATGCTAACAAAACTTTGAATACAAAATACAGGACTATTATAAAAAATGTCAACTATTCAAACTTATAGAAGACCAAATAGAGATCTTAGATAATCCCATATCAGAAAAATAAATAGAACTAGTTGTAAAGGAACTACCAAAGGGGGAAAAAAACTATTGCTCCTGATAGATTCATAAGAGAATTCTGTCAAACTTTTCAAAAACAATTAGTGCCAAGGCTAGACAAATTATTCTCAAAAACAAATAAAATAGCAGATTGTGGGGAATAAGGTGTAAGAAGATGGGGAAAGGTAGGAGGGGGTTAGGTTAGGAAGGGCTTTGAACACCAAACAGAGGATTTTGTATTTGATCCTGGAGGCGACTAGGAGCCACTGCAGTTTATTGGGTAGGGGTTGATATGGTCAGACCTGCACTTTAGGATAATCACTTTGACATCTGAATGGAGGATGGACTGGAGTGAGGAGGGACACCCCCATCCCTCTGCAGAGGTAAGAGGTCTGCAGTGTTATAAATTGCATATATTTTCAGACTTTTTCAAAGTGTCAATCAATTGTATTTCAATGTGTCAATCAATTATACTGTCTTTCAAATATAGTACGGCTATCTAGTATGGAGAGAAAAAGGAATATCGGGGGACATTATGGTGAAGGAGAAAAACAAAAATAAGTAAAAACTCATTTAAAATGAAAGAGATAATTGGTAACGTTGGAGACAGTAGCTTCAGTTGAGGGATGAGGTTGAAAGCCAAATTGCCAAAGGCTGCAGAATGAGAGACCAGGAAGTGAAAGTAGTGAGTGTATAAACTTTTTCAAGGAAGGGAAAGGAGAAGAGACACGGCTTACAGGGATGGTAGTAGGATGTAGTGAAGGATTTTTTTTTTTGGTTTTGTTTTTAGGATGGGTGAGACTTGGGCATTTTTGAAGGCTGTAGGGAAGGAAACAGTTGGAAGGATAAGATTTGAGATGGGGAGGGATGATTGAATTGAAGATGCAATCTCCTGGAGGAGATGGGAAGGGATAGGATCGAGTGCACGGGAAAGGGGTTGGCCTTGCCAAGAAGGATCATCTCTTTGTCATGGACTGGTAGAAAGGAGGAGAGAATGGGAGGTGATTTCAAAGGGTTTTGATATGAAGAGAATGGAAGGAGAGGGAGGTCATAGTCAATGACTTCAATTTTTTTTTTCAGTTAAATAAGAGGTAAAGTTTTCCATTAAGATGGAGGGAAAGGAGATGTGGAGATCTAGAGGAGGCAAGAGAAAGTTTCGAATAACTTCTGTGGGTAGCAAGATAAGGAATCAATTAGGGAGAAATAAAAGGATTGCCTCGATGTAGCGAAGGCCTAGTAGAGGTTGAATAATGTGAATTTGTAATGCGCTCCCTCCTCTTCTCATTAGGAGGTTTGACTGAGGAGGCTTTCCCCAATCCCAGGGATTTCTAAGAATCAATAAGATTCCAGGTCTAAGGTTCTGATGCTGTGACCCTTAAATCTTTTAGAGCCCAGATGAGGAGGGCACAGACATCATAGAGATTAAGCAGGTAATTGAGTGAAGCACTATTCCTGCTTTGACCATCAGAGCCAAGACTTCCACTGGGCCTTTTACAATTCAACAAAGCAGTTTCAAATGTCCTTAGCCCTCAAACTGGGGTGGGGATGCCTAGGCCATAGGATCATCAGCTTGAAAATAATCCTGTGATTATTTTGGCTCAGAGAAAGCACCAGAACCAAACCACAGACTCTTCTTAAGAAACTAAGGCAACGTTTGTGGGCTCTGAGTTCTCACGAAACCCTGCATTTATCAACACTGTCCAGAGTAGATGTCACTTCCCCTTGTCAATTCCCATCCTGACCCCCACCCTTGACACCACACTCAGAATTAGCGTTCCTTCCTCCTCTCACATGGTTGCAAGAACCAGGTACCTCTATTTTTGTTGAAGCAACAGTCCTTAGAAGAGTCTGATAGAAAGCAGACAGAGGACATTGGGTGGGAACTAGACTGGGTGCCTTGGCTCCCACTGCTTTCACCTCCCTTAATGATCTTGTCAGAGATGCTGTGGAGGGGATTCTGCAATGGATAAGGAGTCAGGAAAAGGTCTCTTTCAGCTTACAGAGTCTATAAAGTCATGTCGAGCAGGACCTTCAATGTATTATTCCTCCACCACCACCCCCAATCCCACATCTCCTTCTCAATTTCTGGAGAAGGCACCCCCAACATCCTCCTAGCTCCCCAGGGTCCAAACCTCAGTACCATCCTTCACCCCTCAACCAGTCATCAAGTCGTATTCATTCTAATTCAAGTAGCCATCACCAAACATTTATTAAGTACTTACTTATGTGCCAAGCTCTGTGCTCTACAACTCTCAGATCCATCCCCTTCTCTTCTCTCCACTCATACAGACACTACCCTAATTTAGGATCTGGACCATTATAACAGCCTCCTCATTGGTCTGCTTCATTCCAATATCTCCCTTTTCTTTAACCTAGCCTACCCAGCACATGGCTTGTAAGGAATCTGACCATGTCATCCCCATTCACAAAAAAAAAAGCTTCAGTGGCTCCCATTTCCCTCAAATGCCCAAAGGGGCTCATTGATTTGAGAGTTCTCCCTAATGGTTGTAATCCATGTAGCCTGTCCTGTCTCTTATTCATGTCCTCCCACAAACTCATCACCAGGGGTCTACCCAACATATTTGGGGTCTGCCTCAATTTCTCCTGACATTGTGAGACCAGTGGAGCCCTCTATTCACCTGTCATCCCTCCTCATTGCTAGCGACCAGTGACCAGCCTAACTTTTCCTATCATACAATCTCATGATGATGCTTTAACCCTATTCACCCAAGTTTCTCACTAGTTGTATTCCACTAATGACTATTCATTCATACCATATGCCTCTCCATTGCCCTCTTGTGGTTCCCATTTTAACTCTTCAGAAACAGGTGTATTCTATGTCTCCCTGTCAGACAGCAACCAGTAGAATATTAGTATTAAAGATACACCTTTCATTCGATAATTGATAGGTAAAGGATATGAATAGGTAGCTCTCAAGAAAAGAAATAAGAACTATTGGTTGTTGAGTCATTTTCAGTCATGTCTGACTCTTTGTGACCCCATTTGTGGTTTTCTTGGTAAAGATCCTATTTTGTCATTTTTAGAACTATCTATAACCATATGGAAAAATGCTCCAATTCATTAACATTTAGAGAAATACAAATTTAAGCAACTCTGATGCAGGGTTGGTGTTTCTGAATTGGTCCAGATGCTGTAGAAAGAATTTTAGAACTATGATGCTAAACTACGTATACCCTTCGACCACTACTAGGCCTACACTCCAAAAAAGGTCAAAGAAAGAGGAAAAGGTCCTATGTGTACAAAATTATTTACAACACCTCTTTTTTTTGTAGTGACAAAGGAAACTAAGGGGCTGCCAATCATGTGGAAAACTGCTAAACATAATTATGGCAAATGAATGTAACAGAATAGTATTGTGTTGTAAGAAATGATGAAAGGGGTTTCAGCGAAAACCTGGGAAGATTTATATGAACTGATGCAGAATGAAGTGAGTATAACCCAAGAATAATTTCTATCATAACAATATTGTAAAAGTGAACAATTTTGAAAGACTTAAGAATTCTGATGAACACAATGATTAATCATGATTACAGAGGCCAATGTCACCCACCTCTTGAAAGAGAAACAATTGACTAAATACACAGAATGAGAAATACGCTTTTGGACATCGTCGATAGGAAAATTTCTTTTGCTTGACTATGCTTTTGTTATATTTTTTTGTTTTAAATGCTTCAGCTGGTGGGAGAGAAAAAGTAAATGTTTGATAACTGAAAAAAATTACAAATAGACCTTTGTTTTAAATGAGAATACTGGGGAGCTTTGCAATTTCTTAAAAACAATCCAACCCATTTTGCTCCTCATTCAACTCTGGGTTCCAGATATATACACTGAAGGACAAGCCCAATAGGTGTTCTTTCCAATACATGTTGAAATCTGGGCAATAGGCATTCATAACCCCCTTGGTCCTTCCTTTGTAGCTGAATAGGTGGAACTCCTACGAGTCTCTTCCAGGAGGCCCTATAATATAGTTCTGGGATTTGATGCTATGTTGTGAGCTAGCAGGAATATTTAGAGAGCTTCACCATCTAAAGAGAATTCCTCCCTGACCCGTACTCTGCACTGTATCTCCTCCTTCACAGTGGTGAATGCCTTTGCCGAATACACAACTCCCTGTTTTATGCTTCACCTGATGTTTATTATCAGAGGGTCATTGAACAGGGTCATTTGTTGTTATACCTTCCAAGGAATTTTAAATGATTTTGATGCATAAGCACAGGGATGTGCTGGTAAATGCTCAACAACTAGCCTAAAACACACAATATATTTTTATGTTTAAATTACATTATTAATATCTTCTCCATCACTTTCTTAAGTCTAGACAGTCACAAAACAATAAATTAAGACTGATTTGTGGCATTTGCTAATTTCCAAGGTGTAAATGCTTAGCCTGAAACTTTAACAACTAGCTCTTGAGAACCGGTATGAGCTAGCTCCAGTAAATGCCTAGATAGGAGACACCTTACTTTATAAGAGTCCATAAGGCAATATTTTGTTCTGCTGAGTCAAATGCTTTCTCATAATCAACAAACAGTACAGTAGAATCTTATATTCTCTACATTTTCCCATTAATTGTGAAATAGTAAAGATGCGGTGATTATCACTTGGGAAAGCCTGATGGTTACCTACTAACAACTTCATTGAAGATGTCCTCAATTTGTGCAGAGGACTTTTCCATCAGATTTTCAACTGGAACCTTCTGTGTTGTCATTTCCATTAGAAAGAGAGCTCCTTGAGAGGAGGGGCTGACCTTTCTATTTGTATCTTCAGTTCCTATAAGTTGAAATTCACCCCTCCTCAGTATCCCCTACCCCTGGGGCTCCTCCTTCCCTCAGGTTGGAGGGAGTAGGAAGTGGGTCCCTCCCAGACCCTCAATTTGAGGAGGGCATGAAGGGAATTTGCCTTATTATTTTCCCCCCCGGATGCTCTTCTGAATTTCATGGCCTCCAGAAACATCATTCTGCAAGATGAAATCAATTCTGTAGCTCACACTTCTTCAAATAATTTTCCACCCCAGCTTCAGATCTTCATCCTCCTCCTCCCCCACTCCCCTTTTCAGCTTCCTACGTGTTATCTTTCCCCATCAGATTGTGAGCTCCTTGAGGGCAGGGGCTCTTGGATGCCTATCTTTGCACACCTGGTGCTTAGGATGGTGCCTGGTGCTGAGCAGGGGTTTAATCAATGTTCATTGACTCTGGCTGATGTGCTTTATAAATTCTTTATTCATTCATTCATTTATTGTTTTCTCAGTTACCTTTTTTCATTATTAATGAGGTCCAAGATTTTTTCCATGCCTTTGGTATCTTCTTTCTTCAGATACTCTGCATATTGATCCTTTGATACTTTCCCAATCATGTCACTTCTAGCATGGATCTCTTCTCTATGTGCTTTGTCTAATTTGTCTGTTTTTCCATCTTCTTCTCGAGTGCTACGTCTAACTCCTCCATAAGCACATCTCTGTAATGTTAGAGTCCACGTGTGATGGGTGATGTTTTTCCTTGATGGGGAAAAGTTTATGTTATAATGATTGGTGCGCTGTCTAAACTACTCAGAGTGGCCGACCAGCCTACATCCCCCTGCATTCAAGGACCTCTACAATCTGGCTCCCACCTACCTCCCCAACCCTCCTTCACACTAATCTTCTAGCCCAGTTGGGTTAATAGTCAGTCCCTGAATAAATCTCCCTTGATACTCCACCTCCCAGCTCCTTACATTAAATCCATGTCTGGGATGCACTCCCTCCATTCCACTTCTCAGAAACTCTACCTCTTCCTTCAAGGCTGTTTGGTGCCACCAACTTTATGAAGCATTTAGTGATCTTCCCCTGGCAAATGTTGGTGTCTTCTCCCTTCTCAAATTAACTCGTGTATTCATCTTTGTACCTGCTGCAAGCAAACTGAAGAGACGAAATTGTTCTTTGTTTCCCCAGCACCTAGCATAGAGAGCCGCATGTGCTAGGCAACTAATGTTTTCTGAATCAAATTGAATTAGACAGTTCACCAGTCTCAGGCTATAATGGAGGCCTGGCTCCAGCATCCTTTTGAGGTTGACTCTGCCACTATAGTAGAAAAGAGCAGCAGGAGGGGCAGAGATTCCCTAGAATTAAGGATTTTGAAATGAATGGGTTTTTTTTCTCTTCATCCTTTCCTGACTCTTTAAAAAGAGAGTCAAGCTGATCCACAACAGAAAAAATACTAGCAATTGTTACTCCAGAAGTCTGATGATGAAGCCTGTTTTCCGTCTCTTAGCAGAATTAATGGACTAGGGGAGGCAGAACAAGCTAAGCATTTTCAGACATGGTCCAAGTGTGAATCTGTTTTGACTATACATGTTACAAAAAAGGGCTTTTAATTGGGTTGGAGAGAGGTATGGGGTAGAGTGGGTGGGCAGTGATAGTGATGCCAAAGAGAGAAGAAAAGAAAGCAAAGAGCTTCAAAGAGAAACATTAAAAGATAAACAGAAGGAAGTTCATATGCAAACAGGGACTAGCAGGACAGTGTGGGTATTACTATATTTCTTGCATAATTCTTCTAAAAACATATGGAAATGTTCACATTTGTTATTAGTAATTTCATAAAATTTTTTTAAAGCCACGGCTTGAGTCCTACTCTCAGTTCTTCCATAACTAGCTGCACGGCCTTGGACAAGTAATTTCTTCCCCTTGAGCCTCAGTAAAATGAAGAGGTGAGCTAAGAGGCCTTCTGAAGTCCCTTACAGCTTGACCATTGTTATGATTAATATCAGCACCTGACAGTTCTATAGGATTCTGAAGTCTACAGGGCACCTTCCTCATAACCCCAAGGGGCAGAGAGTATTTTTTTTTCCATTTTTCAGATAAAAACACTAAGGTTCAAAGACATGGAATGATTTACCCAGGCACACGGCTAGCTAGGGATCAGAGCTGAGATCCCTGGTCTTCTGACCCCAAGTCCAATGTCCTTCTCATTCTAATTCATATTGGACAGTTAGGTGACACAGTGGAGTGCCATGAACTTGGGAGTCCGTAAAACTTGAATGTGAATTCTAACGCTTCCTGCCTGTGTGACCTTGGGCAAGTTACTTAACTTCTCAGTTTCCTCACCTGTAAAACGGAGATCAGAGCATCTACCTCCCTAGATTGTGAGGATCAAATGAGATGACACACATAAAATGCTTTGAAACCTTAAAGCGCCATGTTGTTCCGTTATTTCAGTTGTGTCTGACTCTTTGTGACCCCATTTGGGGTTTTCTTGGCAAAGATACTGGAGTGGTTTGCCATCTCCTTCTCCAGCTCATTTTATTGATGAGGAAACTGAGGCAAACAGGGTGAAATGACTTGCCCAGGGTCACACAACCAGGAAGTGTCTGAGGCCAGATTTGAATTCAGTAAAAGGAGTCTTCCCGAGTCCAGACCGGGGGGGGGGGGGGGGGGGGGTGGTCTGTGCACTATGGCACCACCTAGCTGCTCAAAGTGCAGCTATATAAATGCTGTTAATATGACCTCTATGAACATTCTGTTTTAGATTCCTGTTCCACCCCCACATCCTCCCAGACCTTTAGGCCCAGACCTAATTGCTATCTTTGGGGAATCTTGGAACTACTCCCGTAGGCGTAGGCGTGCTAATATAAACTCCATTCATCCCTTACCCACTAGAGTTCTCTCTCATTCTTCCCTCCCAAGGAGGTATCACTTGACCCAAGGCACAAATGAGTGGGGGCAATTCCCTAGGAAAGCATGAGTCTGACAATCTCTCACTCCAGGAGGGGTAGACAAGTGTCCTGCCTGGGCTGCTGCAGGCCCTTGAGACTCACAGCTATCTGGTATCTCCTGCTTCTACAACTGCTTCCTTAGATATTTTAAAATTTTTTTTTCAATCAGCAAAAATCCACTTCCTCTCCCTCCCTTCCCATCCCACTAATTTAGAAAGCCCCTCCTCCCACAAAGCAAATCCTCATTATAAACACAGTCAAGCAAAACAAATTGTGCATTGGCTATGTCCAAGAAAAAGATGTCTCAATATGTGCTGAGTTTATCACCTCTAAGCTAGATTAAAGGGGGGCGGTGGGGGGAGTTCCAAGCAAGACAAACTCTAAACAAAAAAAAAAAAATTGTAGCGTCTCTTTTGTGGTGGCAAAGAATTAGAAACTGAGGGAGCTCCTACCAATTGGAAAATGGATGAAAAATATTACCAGGTCAGATGAGAGCAAGGTTTAAGTGTCAAGCTCCCCCCTCACCTCTCCTGCCTTGTTTGTATAAACTTCGACTTGTATACCCAGACTGTGGGATAATTTCTCCCATTTATTCCTTCCCCCACCCTATGTATTCTTCTTTTCTTCCCTCTCCATTCTTATTTTAAGACAATCAAAACACTACAGAACTACTCCCCGGCATTCTAACTAGACTCCCTCTATGACCCTTGAGGATAGCAGGACTGTGGAGAAAGCAAACTTATCCTTGTTTAGCCCCCTAGGACTGCTAGCTCATGTTCACCTTTTTGTGTTTCTCTTTTTGTGTTTGATGTTCTAAGTTTCTAGGTACCTCTCATTTGCAATAGTTGGAAGTCCTCTATTTCATTAATGACCTATTTTTTATCCTTTAGGATTATACCTGTTTTGATGGGTGAGTTATACTTGGTTATAAACCTACACCTAGAATGCTGTATTCCAAGCTCCCCACTCCTTTATGATGGTGGCTACAAATTTGCATGTAAGCCTTACTATGGCTTCTCGGTACCTTCTTTCTTTCCGGCTGCATGCGGTATTTTTCTTTGATCCAGAAGCTCTGGATTTTGGCTATAATGCTCCCATTAGTTTTCATTTGAGGTTTCTTTCAGGAGGGGACCAGTGTATTCTATTTCTGTTTTCTCTTCTGGTTCTAAGAGATATGGGCAGTTTTCTTTCAAGGTTTCTTGAAATATGATGTCTAACCTCTTTTTTTGGTCATGGCTTTCAATTGGCTCAGTGATTCTTAAAGTATTTCTCTTTAGTCTGTTTTCCAGGTCAGTTTTTTTTTGCTATGAGATACCTTAAATTTTCTTTTTTTCCGCCCACTCTTTTGACTTTAATTTTGTCATCACATGGAGTTTAGTCTCTATTTGGTCCTTTCTGATATTCAGTGAGTTTTTCCCCTGTACAGTTTTGTACCTTACCGGTCTTGTGTCAAGCTACTAATTCCTAAATCTTTCTTCCATAGCTCTGAATACATTTACAAAAACTTTTAAAGTTTTTGCTTTATCTGTTTCAGGAATACAACTGAACTTATACCAAAGTTGTGTTTTGCTTTGAGGCTTTCCTTGCAGATGTTTTGGAGTCATTCTCTTTTGGGTTTGTCTTGGGCATCCCTGTCACCATAATTTGTTCATACTTACAGCTTACTTCCTGGCTTTGGACTTAATATTATAGGGCCAGACTCTGCACACTTCCAGAGGGAACATTTTGGGTTGGTCCGTTACTTTCTTGGGGATATTTGGGTCATTCCAGGATCTCAGGGACAGCTCAAGCTGGGGGCCTGCGAGCTTTCAGTGCTCCCAAGGTGGTCTGATCCAGAGCCAAGTCTGATTTCCTATCCTCCTAGTCTGAGCTCTGAAAAGTTCCTGACCTGGGTTCTGAATCTGAAGGTTATACCTGCAGGCTTGTTCCATCTGGAGTTCTGAGAGACTGCTGCTGGGCTCAGTTACCGTCAGCCAGCTAGAAAGCTATACTGATTCTAAGTGACGGAACTGAAAGCTCCTCTTCAGTCTGGGATTCCTGCCTTGGTTAGTTCAGGCTGCATACTGAGCTAGAGGATGGAACTAAGACCCCGCTGCACCGCTCCTCTCCTGGGGTCAGAAGCACACAGCTGTTGCTCCTCACCATGGAACCCCTAAGCACAGGTTCCCTTCTCAGCCCTGGATCTGTGCCCTGGAACTAGGTACTGAGCAAGAGAGTTGGCAGCTGGCATCTGTTCCCACATCCTACACAAGGTTGGTATTTTTTTTTCCTTTGCTGGATTTGGAGCTTCTTCTTGCCCTGGTATGCAGCCTCTCCTTGTGCTGCAATGTCTCTAGTGGGGTCTTTCCTAGCTAGGCCCCCATTCCCAGTGTTGAAAAACCTCTCTTGTCTCTCTATAGGCTAACCTGCATTTAAAAAAAGAAAAGTCTGATTTTTCTTGGATTTTCCAATCAGAACTCAGTTTAGTTCATTTTCCAAATGTTTGGTGGTGTCAGTGGGTGGGGAAGGGAGTTGAGGTCTTCTTCCTGCTGCTCTGCCTCCATCCTTAGACTGTGGCATAGCAGAGAGGACAGGACTGTTTCCAGAACACAGAGACCCTGGATTTTGACACTGGACTACAGAATTTTGGCCCTCTCACCACACGATCTTCCCCGAAGGGCTTGTTGAGACATTTCCCTTTCCTTCTGATAATACACTGCTGTAGAAAGAAAACTACACTGACGATGAGGAGCCACTTCATTCAAATGTCCCACCTCTGTCAAAGCAAGGTCACAGAATCCTAGATCTACGAGGAGCAGGAAGATGCCTGAGAGGTCGTGTAACCCAACCCTTTTATCTTGCAGATAAGGAAAATGAGAAGTTGAGTGGTTTATTTACCTGGCAGGGCAGGACTCAAATCCAGGTCCTCTTATGACAAATGCAATTCTATTTCCAGTGCATCTTGCTGGACTTTCACAACCTGGCCCCAATCCATCTTTAAGGCTCCCACCCCTGGACACACACATTCTGTAATCCCACCCAACTGGTCTTCTCTCCTCCATGTCCATCTTGTGCCTCAGCACTAGCCATCCCAGATGTCTAGAATGCACTTGTCTCTCCTACCTACACTTTATAAGCTCTCTTCCTTTAAGAAGCAGCTTAAGCATCATCTTCTGAATGAATTTATTCCTAATTCCCTCAGCTATGTCTTCTCTCCCAAACTACCTTGTATTTAACTTTGTAGTATATGTTCACTTTATATCTATGTGGTACATATTTTTATATTTGCTTGTCTCCCCCTCCAAATAAGGGAGTTCATTCCTTGTACTTGTATATCCAGCATCTAACACAGTGCCTAGCACACAGGAAGGGTGTTTATTGATTGAGGTGTATCTGAATGACTGGAATCAGGACCCTAGAGACCAGGAAAGGAGATGCAGTGGGAGCAAGGGTGAAGTAAATGAGGTAATGTGGTACAACAGAAAGGGCCCAGTCATCAAATCAGAAGAGCTGGGCAGGACCACTGGTTCAGACATTAGTTGAGTGACTCTGGGCAAATCATAACCTCTCAGAACCTGTTTCTTTATCTCCAAAACAGGGATGATATTTGAGCCACAACTCCCCAGGACTGTTATGAGAAAAATGCTCTGTAATCTTTAAAGGTGAGCTGGGAGGACGATGAGGATGAGAAGAGGCATGACTGTGTGGCTAGCGAGGCACAGAGAATGACCAGTGATGTAACAGCAGAAAATGTCAAGCAGGCCCAGAAGCAGAAGCCTGTCACAGGTCAGAAGAAGCCTTGTCGGCCCCCAGCCTCACCCTCTTGCTCAGTGCTTTGGTCCTGACCTTGCGTCTCCCAGAGACAGCTCTGAACAAAGATAGGGGGATGGAAGCAAAGGTAAGAGACAAGGAGAAAGATGAAGGGGGGGCAGTGGGGAAGACAAAGGCTGGGCAAGATGCCTGCACCACGGGCCTCATGAGCTGCAGCTGGCGACGCCTGAGACAGGCAGGCAGTGGGAGAATTCTCACTTGGCACAATCTATTTCCCTCTCCAGCAAGTAGCTCAGAGGCAACCCTTCAGCTGCCCAATCTGTGACACCAAACCATTCCCAGAAAAGAAGGGTGCCACCTCCTGGTAGCCACTGGCATAGCATGCAGCACCAAAGGGAACTCCCCTGCACACACATAGGGGCTGAGATGAGCCTGCATGGAGTGCAAAGCCGTACATTTTCTTTCTTGACATTTGCAATATTTGATTCAATAAATTGAACAAGCTGCTACCAAGTGCCCACTCTCTGCAGGCATGTCAGGTGCTGAGGATACAAAGAAAAAAACTGCCAAAGTCCCTGCCTTCCAAGAGCTTCTAGTTTGCATTTAGCCAGGACATCAGCAGGCAGTCAGAGCCTCCTTCTGGTATTATCCTGGGGTTTTTCTCCTTCCTCAGATGTTCCTAGAGTATTTACTAACTGGAGCTTTTCTTCATCCTCACTTCCCTCCTTGTATTATACTTACCTGCATCCATGCCCTCCCCATCCCAGTCCCACTTTTTATCACAGTGTTTAGGTATACAGTTGGCACTTAAGACATGCTTATTGAATTTGTGGAGCACCAACCACATCTTGAGACCAGTGACATGCTCTTTCCCAAGGGTGGTGAGGACAGTGGAGGTTAGGGCAATGCCGTAGTTGCCTTGGCTGAGCAGGACAGATGGTCTCTATCCCCATTACTTCTTGCATATGCCCCTTTTCTAGACACTCTGTGGTACTCCACACAAGTGGGCTGTGCAGACTGGCTGAAAATGGAATCACTTCTTTGCCCATCTATACCCAAGCAAGGGAGCCTGTTGCAATGCTTAAAAGAGGGTTGGACCTAAGACTGTGAGCTCAGGCTTATTTTGGAATCCATCACTTATCACCTCTGTGCCCTTGGGCAACTCACTGCCCATTCTGGGGCTGCTGCCTCAGTCTGTGGGGGCTCCAGACAAGTATCTGTCCTGAACCTATGGGAGCCTGTGCTAAGGTACCTTCCATCAGGATCCCTGGCTCCTGGGCATGGCAGAGCAGTAAGGGATCCTAGAGGTTATCTGGTCCTCTGGATCATGCTAAATTCACATGTATCTGAGGGAAATCCTCTACAATCATGGCTTATTATAATTTCTATTTTAGCAGGTGTCATTTTTCTCCTTTTTGCTTTGCCCCGTGTCCTCATTTTCCTCCTCAATAAAGTGGGAAGGCTGGACGAAGTGATGAGCTGCAACAATCCCTGCATTAAGGTGAAGGAAAGAGCACTGGACTGTGCTGGAAGACCTGGATCCAGCTCTGGTGCAGTCACTGACTCATGCTGTGGCATGGCCACTTGGGTACTCCCTCCCCCATGGGCCTGGAAGCCTGCTACTAAGATACTCTCTCTAGCTCTGGGCGCCCTTTTATTCTCCAGGCTGCCTTGGTATTGCCTCAAACTCAGCACATTCTCTTTCCCTAGAATCTGCTCTTCCTCTCATTTCTGCCTAGACCACCATCATCACTGCCTGTCACCCAGGCCCCAAATTTCACAATCATTCATTGCAGGGTGGTGGAAAGAGCCCTGGAGAAGTCACTTAAACTCTCTTGAGACTTCTGGGAAAGGGAGAGAATCACACATGTGGTAGGAAAAGCACTTACTAAGCCTTTATTAAAGCCCTATCTTTTTTATTTTAGACTCTTCCTTCTTTCACCTCCCACACAGGGTTCACAGCTGACGCCTCCTTGACTGCCTCATTCCCCTCCACTCCTCTTGCTGCCATCCAAGCTACAGTCCCCATGACCTGCCAGCTGCGATGGTGTCATGATTTCCTAACTGGATGCTTCTGGAGCATCCTGCACATACTGCCTAAGGCACAGGTTTGATCATGTTACTTCCCTACCTCAAAGCTTTCTGTGGGTTTCCCTGGGCTCAATGAATAAAATACAAATTCTTTAACAAAGCCTGGCATATAAGGCCTTCTAGAACTTAGTTCAAACCTATCCCTCCAGCCTTATTCAAATAATTAACAATTTATTAAAAGCCTATTATGTGCCAGGCATTGTGCTAGATCGTGAGGACACAAAAACAAAAATGGAACCTTCCCTTCCCCCAAGGGGCTTAGATTCTATAGGGGAGACACCAAATACTTTATATAAAATATATGCAAAGTAATTTGAAGGTCAAGTTGAGGGGGAAAGGTGCTAGCAAGCTGGAAGATCAGGAAAAACTTCATGTAGAAGTTGCCATCTGAGCTAAATCTTGAAGGAAATCAGGGATTTTAAGAGGCAGAGATGAGGAGAGCATTCCAAGCCTGGTCACTGCCAGAGATGGGAGATGAAGCATCACATATAAGAACAATATCCTTATTATTCAGCTCCCTATACTCAATGTCCCAGACCAATCAGACTATTTATTGTTTCCTGATTTTATTCTGATTGTCATTCCTTTGGCCTTGCCCACACTACTTTTTGTGGCTAAAATGACCTCTCCCAAGAGAGTGACTTTTGTAAGCTCAGCCCACAGAGTCAGAGCTAGAAAGGATCTCAGAAGCCCCCTAAGTGCGCCCCACTCCTCCCTGAGAATCCCATCTTCATGGTCACCAGACTTGACTTAGAAGACCCTTGGTGAGGGTCCCCCTTCTGGGTAACCCTACTTGTGGGTCTTTATGTCAAATCAGAATCTACCTCCTCTTTGCCCCTCCTCCCTAGGTACTTCCTGTTCTGCACTCTTAATTACAATGAGGAAAATATTATGTAATAACCAACATTTCTCTGTGATCTATCCTTTTCCTCTTTTTGATAAACCCTGAAGGTCTGACAGTTTCTGAAAGGCATGAATGAGCAAAGCTATCACTCCCTGTCCAATAGATCTTCTCATTAACCAGCTTGACCAAGGCCTTCCCTAGTGGATGTATCATGTCCTTACTTTTCCTAATCAAAGTTAGGGGTCACCTGGTCTATGTGGGGGTACCAAACCAGAAAGAACCTAATTGAGATAGCTTATGTTTTTCCAGGCAGGATTTAGTCTTATTGTGTCCCCACCCCCACCCCAGTATGAAGAGAGAGGACCTGAGAACTATTAACCCACCTCCTCATTAAAATGTCTACCAATCAGGATTGCCTTGCCTTTGCCAGGAGAGGTCCAAATCAGGCCAATCAGAAGGAAGATACACCTGGGGTTAAAAAGCCTTTCCAGGCTTCACTCTGGATCTTTGGCACAAATAGAGGCTAGCCACTGGCCTTTTTATTATCAGGCTGCATGCTCCGGATACTAAATAATATCTTGCTCAAAGAATTGCCTCCTTTTACCTATTTGTTAAATTTCATTTAATTCCTTCTCCATGATACTTTTCTTCAGATATCTGACTTGATGATAATTATCACCCCTCCCCCCCCCAAAGTCTTCTGCCTTCCAGGCCAAATATCATTTGTTCCTCCAACTAACTGTGATACAGTGTGGTCTCTGTATCTGTCATCCTGACTGCCCACCCTTCGTTGGTCAGTTTATCCACGCCCCTCCTGAAAGGTGGCACCGAGGACACAATAATGAAGATGCTGCCTAACTGGGAAGCCATACAAGTAACCACCTCCATTATTGTAGACACCAGGCCTTCCTTAATGAAGCCTGAGCTCCCCTGAACCTCTCTGGTTGCTATATCACATCCACTCCAAGTTAGCCTGCAGTTCACCAAAACCCCATTTTCACACTGCTCAGGCATCCCACCCATCCCCTCCCTCCTCCAGGAAGGCCTCGATGATTTCCTTGGTTGTCTCCCCACCCTGGAGCCTTCTAACATACACTTAAAATACTTGTCTATCTCTTTGTAAGCTCCTTGATGTCAAAGCAAGTTATTTCTGTATCTCTTCCAGTGCCCTGAACACAACAGGGCCTTAAATAAATGTTCGTGGAATTGAACTGAAGGTCTGGCCTATATAGCATTTCCCCTGAGCCATGAATTACTTATTCCATCTCCCAAACTCCCAGGCACCCTAAGAAGCCAAAATGATTCCTTCCCACCTGGAGCTGCAACTCAAAAGAACGTTCTCTTGCAATGTAGGAGGTCCTTTCCTAATCCAGGGAGATCCCTGTGACATGGCCAAACTTATCTAAAATGAAGTGGCGATTTTTACCTTTAAAAAGGCAGTAGGTCTATGAGTGACCATGTCTGTCTGCTCCATGCTGAACAAGAGAATTTTGCACAAAGTAGTCTGAATCTGAACAGCTAATGGCACGGTTCCATTATCCTGCAGCAACGTGCCCAGCCTGTGCTGAGGGCTGAGCAGTGGAGATGCCATCATAGGCCCCGGGGGTGCTGTGACAGAGAATGAGGCACCTCCTCCTTCAGCTGGGCTCCTGAAACAGACAGAGCAAGAGCAGAGGGAAAACATCAGGTTTGCCCCTCATACAGAAGGGAACACGATGGGTGCATCTCTCGCAACAGTTTTATCACTTTCAAGGCACAGGCCAGAAGGCTTGCTGGACAGTGCCTGCCCCATCAGGGAGGAATAGAATTTAAAAAGCCCCGAAATTCTGCTTTGAATACAACACACATGCAGCTTTAAAAAAAAAATCCACTTGCCCAGTCCTCAAAATTCTTTTAATAATTACCTGGACAAGAAAATCCAGTCATCACCTAAACACATTTTTGAGGCTCTGCACACATATATCCCATAGATTTAAAAAACTGCTACAGATCAATCATATGTACATACCACACAAATACACACACTTGCACCCACACATGGCAAAAACATTGTCCTGACATCAAGTTATTTGTCCTATGACTGTGAAATGACAAATTGGAGGCACTTTTCAGGGGGTAAAATGTTTTAGATACCCAAGTGGTAGACTCTGGGGTCTTCTAGCTGCTTTCCTTTCAATTCAAGGGAAAAGCAAGCTGCCTGAGTCTGAGAGAGAGGGTCAAGCAGGGAGGCTTAGAGGAAATCAGATCTTCAGAGAACTTCAATCATCTACCAGAAATTGCTTTTCATTTCTTGTCTGGAGGTACCTTACAGAAGCACTCAGGAAGCCGAAGAAGGAATGCTAGGGGCAGGGCAGTCAAGATGCCCCTGGTCCCTGGTACAATCTTTGGAGTTAAAAAAGTAAAAAGGAAACAAAAAACCAAACCAACATGCCAATACTGTGGTTGATGCCCCATGTGCAGAGTGCAGTATTTTCTGGGTTGCTGTTAACGACAGAATCCCTTGTAATTAAAAGGGAGTGTTATGCTGACTATAGGAGCCCAAAGTCACAGCACTCTGGAAGTATTCATGCTGGGGTCTGCTCCTGACCCCAAATGATTCGAGTTGAAAGCAATTTTCCATCAGCAAACTGATGATGGGGTCCAGTAAATCTAGCCTGTTCAGTTGCTTGGACTGAGAGGGGCCTACTTAAGACCATTCTCCTCGCTGTCCAGGAGGAGGTTCTTACCAGTGGCTCTTTGGGGGTAAAAAAATCCATCCCCTAGATCAATTACTATAAAGTGGCAAGTGACAAGACTTTCCCAGCTCCCACCAATTCCTCTCTATCCTATCCAATTTATTCCCTATTAAAAATAAGATCCCAGAATATCAAGAGATACAAGTTTAATTAAAAAGCTATTACCTTTATTTAACTGCAGAACTCCACTATCTTAACCTTTGGCTTCAGTTTGTTTCCACCACCACACTGCCTCCCAAATGTGTAATTGGTCCCAGGAGGTGGGGGTGCTGCCCGAGGCATGGGGGCAGCTCTGCACAAACCATTTTCACACCAAGCATACACCCTTGGTGGGCACGCTGCAGCAGCTTTCTCACCATGATGAAGGTCAGTACACATTAACCTATTTTAAATCCTTCAGATCCAGCTGGGGGACCCCCATAGCTAATTAGAATTTCCATCTTCATCAGGAATCTTCATTTGCAGCACCAAAATGGGAACAGATCAGTGCATCCTGGGATGGAAAACACTTCCTAACCATGGGGGAGGTGATGGGGACTGAAACATTAATCCAGCCCAAATGGCAAAAAGTCGCATTTAATTTACAATGTACTCGAGGTTACAGGTAAAAAGCTACACAGAAAGTGTGGGAAAAAAGTCTATTTCACAAATGTACAAACCTCTGTCCAAAGCTCACATCAATGTTCCTACCTTTGCCTCCTGTGTGTGTAGGTCAAGACCAGCCTTAGAGCGCTGAGCTACCAAGGACTCACATTCACTGGAAGGAGAAAAGCTACTGAATCTAGCCACAAAGTCATCCTCCTCGAGATGGTCAGTCACTTGCCAAATAAAATCATTTAATGTTCAATTTAAACTACCCTCAAATGGCTGGAGCCTTTTTAAAAAAATTATGGTCATAACACATTTTGAGAGGAGAAATAAAGCCTTCAGAAAATAGTACCATAGAATCAAATGAGAAACATTTGCAAATGGAGTGCTGATGTTTTATAAGAAAACACAGGTAAAGTTAAAACCACGCTGTAACCCCAAACTACAGACCTGTATCTAACCATTCTCATCCCAACGGCAAGGACAGAAGGGAAAAGCCCTAACTATAGGACCTCAACTCATTGACTTGGGGAAAAGCTTTAAGTTTAAGCCTAGATAAGGTTCCCATAAAGAACTCTAGAACCCTCTTCTCACCAGTCTATAATCCATGAGACCCCTACTGTCACAGGGAAAATTCATTAAAATCAAAACTATCTGGGAATTTCAAGTACAGCAAATACAAATCAGGTCACATGACCTACATCATCAGTAACACTAGCAGCTTTTCCGCTGTATGGCCATCCAACTCATCTTGAATTTTTGGAGACAAGGGCCAGGTGTTCATTACAAATGATATATATATATATATATGTATATAACTTCATATATATATATACACACACACACGTATATAACTTCAAATTAAAAAATGATCCTAAAAGGGAGGTCGAAGGGCCTGGAGAAAAGGTGGCTGGGCAGTTTAGCTCAAAGGATGCATGAAATAAATTTCTATACATAGAAAGCATTCTGAAAACGGATCTTTAACGGGATATTTCAACCCCAGCCCCAACCCCAGTCTTAAAATTACATGGTTAGGACACCAAGAGACATTCTGAAAGACGATACTGCACACATGGAAAGTTTTTTTTTCCTCAGTTCATTAGCTCCCCAAACCTCCCTTCCACCCAATTCCCACCCCACCCCAGGACCAAAAATATCAAATCAATAAGGAGGGTGTGGGCTTCTTGCCAGGCCAAGCCTCCTTTGCATATTTCTTCTTCTTCGGCTCGTTTACAGCTTCAGGATTGTAGACCGCAGGGTTTGGTGCAGGGTTCATATTCACTGCTGATGGCACAACAGGGGTCAAGTCTACCTCAGGAGCGAGGTTTGGGTAGGGCATGGGCAGGCCACCAATAAGCGCAGTCCCATGGATGCCATGTGACTGAGAGCCCGCCTCACTGTGGGTAGGGGGCAGACCCCCATACAATCCTCCGCTGAATGGAAAGTTCTGCATGCGCCTGCTCACTGACTCCTCCAAACTGAGTGAGCCAGGGCCCTCGACACGTTTCTTCTGGGATTTCAAAGAAAGAAAGAAAAAAAAAAAGGAGAAAAGTGAAGCAAAATAATGGATAAATCCCTTTGCTTAAATGAAATTCTATGATAACCCTGAAGATAAAGGCACAAGACAATTCCCCAGCTTCCTTCTTCCACCTGTACTGTTGTCTTAGACTCACAGACTCAGAAAGACCTTAAAGGTCATTCAGTCTAACCACCCAAATGAGAGAGAGGGAAGAGGCCAAGAAATAAAAGGCAACCTTGAACCCTCCTGGAGAGAAAATGTAAAACAGGCCCACTGCTGAAATGCCTTTTTTGTACCGACATCCACAACAGACAACACACCAAGCTGGATGCTTAGATGATGCCTCACAAGCATCACGTAGCCCAGCCAGATATAAACCAAGGAATTATTAGGAGATTGACACATAGAACCCCAAGAACCCACAGTAGTAATTAACTATGCACTCAAACCCCACTTACATGAGGAAATGGTGTTTAAAAACACGACCACACCCCACAGCTGATGGCACACATCAACAACTGCTAGCACATACCTTAACTGGGACCACTGCAGTCTGTACCATGTTTCTGAATCTGCCAACAGAAGGATCCACGTCCTCTGCAATGGGGAATGAGAACAATGATGCTTAAGTGGGAAGAATGCAGATAAACCTCCCGTAAAGTTCTTCCTGTGGCACTAACCATCCCTCTGTAACATTATGTTTTTGTACAACTAATTTGTGATATTAGAGGCATATGTCCACAAGAACAAGCCTACTCAAAGCCTACCCCAGCATCTGGCACCCAAGTCAATGTAAAGACTGGAGAACAGTGCTTAGCATTCTGACTTGAACTCCTCAACTAATAATCCAGAGGCCACACTTTGCTAAGGGACCTGAAATCACTAAGGGCTCAATTAACTATGTTGTGCAGCAGACAGGGGTAACTAGCTCCAGCTCTGTAGCTTCTGAACACGTTACTAAGTCACAAATCGTGCTCCTGGCCTCTCATACTCGGCAGGGGACAGATCAGCTAAAATGATTAAGAATACTAACAGTATGAAAAAATGGTCCATAAAATGAATTTCTAAAACCAAAATCCTATTTTAAAACAAGCCTGCATTGAACCCTTTCGTGATATAGAGAATCCCTCTGTTACGTAAATAGAGCACTAGACTTGTTGGGATCCCAGTTCTGCTACTTGTTAGCTACCAACTTAGTCATAAAATAACATTTATAGAGTACTTTATATATCCTCTATCTTATCTGACCCTCTCAAAAGCACTCTGCAGCAGGGAGGAGTTATCATTCCCACTTTACAGATAAGAAAACTGAAGCTCAGAGACAAAGACCCTCAGGTTAACAAGTAGCAGAGGCAGGATTTGAACCCAGGTCTCTAACTCCAATCCCAGCTTTCTCTCCACCAAAGACAACTTTTGTTGGGTTCTCTGAAAGGACAAGCTTCTCTTAGGTAACCAGCAAGCATACACGCTCACCTGGATTGATGATCTCATCATCTTCACTGAACGTTACCCTAGAGTTCTTCCGTTTCCGCTTTGGTCTCTGGATGTCCAAATTCCCTTCCTCAATGGTGAGAGTGGAAATCCGTTTGTTATGGGCTGTGTTGAACTCTGTCAAGTTCTAAGGATGGGTTCACAGAGGAGACAGGGAGTCAGTGCACCTACAGATAAAGGTTTCAGGGCAGGGCAACAAGATAAGAGTATCAGGACTAGGAGAGCCTTTGAAAATTCATCTTGTCCTTTCTAGATAGATGGGGATCTATGCTGTTGTTAAAAGTCTCAATTTCCTTTGACCATATGTTCACATACCTAATGATCCTTATTTATCAGGATTTGGGAACTCCTCTGTGACTAGTGGAACAGAGATCAAAAAAACGAAGCAAGAAAACAGGGGCAATGATTACTTGGGCTGAATTATTTGCCTGAAGAAAGGTGATTAAGTTTAGTCTTTTATGTGTATCATGATGACAGGCCAAGGGAGGCAGCTGGGCACAATGAGACTAGGGGAGCCCCAAAGAACTTGGTTTGAAGCAAAAAGGAAAAACTGCAAAGAACAAGGAGCTCACTTCCCTGTGACCACTTCACTTTTGACATTAAGACTTTGCTTTCTTTGTCTGCTCCCCATTCTACTCCTACCTACAAATCCATCTTATCTCAATAACTGATTTTGTCTTCAGCACAGTTACTTGCTCTATCTTCTGCCGGACTTACTCCAATCTGCAATGCAGCCCTGGATGCTCCGGTTTCTGGAGACCAGTCCTTGGAGCCTGCTTGGCTGCACAGTGTTTCCCTAGCATTTCATTAAGAGTTGGAGAGGAGGATGGTATTCATGGGGAAAAGGCAGGAGGGCAAACAGGAGACAGTAACAGCAAAGGAGTGCCTGGCTGCGGAATTATCAAGCCCAGACCCCTTGTTCTACAGACTCAGAGTGCCAAAGGGACTTGCCCAAAATCATGGTGCCAAAGCTGGCTCCAAGTTCTTTCCACCACACCAATTTCTCATTTTGGCAACACTAGAATTATATATTGTCTCTCATTTGCCATGTCTACACATATATACACATGTCTACACAAGTATACATGTGTCTAAAATAATCACTTATACATGCACCTATGGCACACAGGCACTGTCTAAAATCACAAGTACATATGCATATAATCACCATATCCTACAGAGCAAACGAGAGGAAAGAGTTTAATTTTAATCTTGTGAGTCTGTGCCGGGGAAATGAAAAACTGGGAGTCAGGAGAACTGGCTTGACTTCGGCTCAGATCTACGCCACTATGGCTCTGGGGAATTATCTCTGTCTGTGAATGTGTACAAATATATGTATACATACACACATGACTCCACCTGCACCATCACCCCATGTACGTCAGACTCAGAGCTTTAAAAACAGTATGAAATTTATTGTAGAAAAAGAAAAAAAACCTTTGAATTCAAAAACATATAAATCAGTTTTCCAAAGCTATCCTACCAATTCATTTCAGGGGTCACTGTGGGCTCATTCAGCAGTTTAAAAAAAATTAAGATAGGGCATCATGGAGGATATGGACGACTGGAAAAGCAGCAGGCCAGTCATGGACTAAAAATGAAGCCCAAATGAAGGGAGAGTCCAGAGAACCACATCAGCACCCATGAGAGGAAGGGCTCCAGTGCTGGGGCAGATGCTCCATAGGGATTCCTGGAGCGAGACTAAAAACACACAAGACAGGAAGTCCTACGGGGACTACAGTTACTGTGGCATAAGGAGCGCCCACAAAAATAAGATCACAGATCCAGCCAAGTATTAGAGGAATACAAGAGTTAAATTAAAAATGTAAAACCGACTGAATTACAAGTTTTATGAGCAACATGACTTTTCATTTGTTAGCTCTAATCAAATCAGTCCTGAAGATGAGAAATTATAAATTTGGGTTTTAAAAAGCAAAGGATTAAACATTTGTGTATATATCAGGGTGATAATTATGTGACTGTCTAAAGCAGAAAGTTGACCTGCTTCTACTTTAAAAAGTAACCCAAGGTGGTGAGCAGTAAAGTGCCACAGCATAGAGTGCTGAACCTGAACTCAGAAGATCTAGGTTCCAATCCCTCCTCAGACACTCAGGAGTTCTATGACCACGGGCAAATCACTGAACCACTTGTAGCCTCAGTTTCCCCAACTGTAAAATGTGAAAAGTAATACCTATAGTACCTACCTCACAGGGTTGCTGTGAGGTCCATACAAAAAAAGCATGTAAACGTTCTTTGCAAACTTTAAAGTGTTCTATAAAATGTCAGTTCATATTAAGGTGCATCAGCAGCAGACCCACGGGAAGCAGCTTCCAGGAAAGGCAGACTGTACCGCTCTAGAAATGGCTTCCTCCTGTGGGCAGCAAGGCCCAGAAAACCAGAGTAAGTCCTGTGTTAACATCCTGAGAGTTTCTAAACTTCGTGGTCTACACAAAGGAACAGCTTAATAAATAGACTAAAGCTTCTATTCTCTCTTTAAGCAGTCAGCTAGAGAAGAGGGAAAAGCACCTGTCACTCACAGTCTACAATGTGGTCTATGAGCCCATGAAGGTGACAAAGCAAGGGAGATGAGATGTCATGAGGCAGATGAGCTTAGCCCCCCTCACCAAATAATCTCCCCATTTCCGGGTGTGATGAAGTAAGCCTGCATCACAATGCCCACCCAGCAACGATGCTGATGTACATCATGGGACTCTGAGGCTCTGTTTGCTGCTGATTCTTTTGTTCTCCCAAGCAGAGAACTATAAATTACAAGAATGGAGGATGTCTCTGCATCATTTACATTCCACACACTAGTCCAAAATATCAAAACAATACCACAGAATTACATCAAGCTCAGTCTCCTCTTCAGGGAGGCCCAGTAGGCCCTTGAGTTCATCATCCTCTCCGCCCATTTTCTCATCTCCTTTCACCGCTGATGGCAATGTCTGAGGCTTCTCACGAAGAGTGTATGCCCGGGTAGATGCACCAAATGAGACTGTGGAGTCAATGGGGATCTGCTGTGGCTTGTGAGGTTCCAGTCGAATGTGACCCAAGAACGTGCCGTGTGCTGGGAAAGATCGCAAAGGTAGGAGTGAGAAATGAGACGCTCTATGGCATCCCTGAGTTTGGAGTGGGAGAAGATTCTCCGTGACTTTCCAGTCCCAAATTGCAGTGCCCTCCCAGCTCACTAACACCCTGCAGTTTATCCTAATAAGAGTTTGACAGTTACAGAATACTTTCACATACATTCTCTCATTTGAGCCCCACAACAGGCTGTGAGGTGGGCAATATAAGTATTCTTATTCTCACGTTACAGATAACAAAACTGAGGTAGAGAAAGATTAAGTAACTAGCCCAAGGTCACAAAGCCAGGAACTATCAGAGCTGGTATTTCAAGGCCCTAGGTCTCCTGTTCCCTAACCATCACATCAAGCAACCAGCTCAAGAGACAATTTGCCTGTAAGCAATGACTCTGTACGTAGGGTTTCTTGCAACTTGATGGTTGCAATCAGGTTTTTCTGGTCAGAAAATTCATGCTTCTCTAGACTGACACTCATACAATTCCCAGCATGGACACCCCCTTCTTTTGCCTTTTAAAAACCCTTGCTTCCTTTCCTGAACTTGGAATGTTTCCAGCTCATTTCCTACAAAGATTAACATTCAACTGCCCCAGCATTCTGAATGCTACTCTGCTGCCAGGCTGCCCTGGTCCAGTCTGAGGTCAAGCAGAAATGTCGTAGCTCTTACTAACTACCATAATGTGTACCAATGCAATGGTTACAAACTGGCCAGCCAAAGCCTGTAAACTGAGTTTCCCTAAAACAGAGTAAGACCTGGCTAAAAGAATGAGTGTTCCAAGACCACCCTGACTCTCTCCCAAGATTTTTCCACTTGGGCTCCACCAAAATGAGGATCAGAGACTGACATACATATGAGTGAACAGAAGACTGTGGGAGATGAGGCTCTCATAAGGCAATGCCAGTGTCATCACATGTCACTCACGGTGAAGCAAGGGGCTGAGTAGCCATGAAGCAAGATCTCAAGCAATGGACACATGCTGAAAATGAAAAACCTGAAACTTCAGATTCATTGAAGTGACTCAAGCTATATATAAATTATTTGTGGTCAAGTTTTTAATCCAATTTTGGTTCCCAATAGTCATTCAGCAAACGTTAACACTGCCTTTTTTGCTATTAGTTATCATGTGCTCTGGGCACAAATGAAAATTGTCAATGATTCACTGGGGCAGCTAGGTGGCTCAATGGATATAACGCATGGAGTCAGGAAGACTTGACTTCAGATCTGGCCTCAAGCACTTGTAGCTAGCTGTGTGACCCTGGGTAGTCGCTTAACCTCTGTTTGCCTCGGTTTCTCCAATTGTAAAATGGAGATTATAATAGTACTTACTACCCCTGCAAGGGTTGTTTTGAGGATGAAATAACAATTGCAAGGTGCTCAGCACATAGGCCCTATATAAATGTCAGCTATTATTGGTCCAAGTAGGCCAACATTCCTAAAATGAGATCTCTTCAAAAGGATAATATGAATGGGGAGAAATGTGTGTGTGTGTATGAGAAATGTGTACATAGATAGTATGCAAATACACATGAAGGTGAGGAGCAAGGGCAGGGGCGGGGGGTTGGGTGAGGTTTATGTCGAAAACTAATACCACGATTGATTATACTTATTACACAAGCCAGATTCTGGGACAAGAGTGTAGCACTTATTCAGATTAATTTTTTTTAATTTTAATTTTTTTAATTTTAATATCAATCAGGAAGATGAATTTTCTGCAATAAAAAAATCTGAATTACCTTCTAAAGTCAAATAATCCTACATTACCCTCCAAAACTGTTCCCTTTCTCCACTAGTATAGCTAATACTGGCATGCTTTGCACAATACTGTGACCTGGCCACTGTTATTTTACAATATTGCATTACTGTGCTACAACCAGATCCCGCTGCTTTGTCTTTTGGCTGATTACCTCAAGACAGCAGTGACAAGTTGAATTAGAGCTCAAGTCCTCCCGGGCATTAAATCTTCTGAATTTTAGAATACTACTTCCACAGAACTAACTGCTCTCCATTATGCTGGTTTGTATAATGCTGTAATTTCACAGGAACAGTCATTGATGTTGGGTAGGATAGGCCTATGACTAAGGACTCTGCCCAAGTGAGGATCTATAACTTACTAGTTTCCCTATAAATTCTTAGGTTCCAGAAGACAGCCTCTCCCAATCCCCCCAACTCCTGATCTTGGGGAGGCTGCCTCTCCCTCTGTTCTCCTACTGCCTTCTCTGAAGGAGAGGGAGGGGAGTCTTTCCCATATGCCTTCTCCCCATCTATAACCCAGTCCCCATAATCAGTTATTTCAGGGGAAGAAGATGGCTACAATGGCTGGAAAAGAGAAGGCAAGAGTTAAGTTATATCTGCCAAACTCTTAACGAAATGAAATGAATTCATTCAGCACATAGGCTGAATGAAAACTCTTAATTTCCCATTTAATCATCGCAAAGCATTATTTAAAAACTGACCAGTCCAAAGTAATTTTACATGAAGCAAAGTTACTTACTACTGTTGAGATCTATTAGGAAAACTCTCTTCAGGTGCTTGTGGTAGACCAAGGCAGCATGGACTCGAGAGCAAGACTGGTGATCAATGGTAAAATCACATAGGTCAGGGTTTCTCCCAAACAGGTAATACTTCTTTTCATCAATGATCAGTTTCTAAGGTTGAGCACCAAATAAAGAGCATTACTTAATCTTGCACTGACAGCTTTCCAATCATTAAAGATGTTTCGTTAAACAGCCTTTTGCAGACTGATAATTTTTCACCAAAGACAAAAATATTTTTCGAGACTATGAGGATGAAGACTTCAGAAACTTTTGGTAACATGGATTCATTACATTTTATAACATTTCTCCTAAAATAGAGATCACATGTCAAAGTCAGGAATAACGTTCAATTTTTTCCCCCACTCACAGAAGGGACCCAGAGGACATCTAATCCAACCCACCATGTGAGGAGGAATCTCATCTATAACAATATCCCAGATAAATGATAGTCCAGCTTTTGCTTGAAGACTTCCAGCAACTAGAAATTAATTTGCTTCCACTTCCCATTCCACTTTTGAACAGTTAATCACTACAAAGTTTTCTCCTACACTGAATGGAAACTTGTATCTCTAGAACTTCTAAACTCACTGAGCCTACTTCTAAATTTTGAAGTCAAACAAAAAAAGTCATCCCTATTCCACATGATGGTCCTTCAAATGTCTTAAAAGAGGAATCATGGCTCTCCTATGTAGGTCTCCTATTTTCCACAGCTTCTTCAACCAATCCTTCAATAATGCCATCATCTCCAGGCTTCTCCCTTCTGGTGGCCTTTTTCTGGATACATGCAATTCTATTATGTGTCCTCCCAAGCAGCTAATGCTTTCCCTCTCCAAACCACTGTCTTTATTTTGTATACACTGATCTAAATACATGTTGTCTCTCCCTGTTAGAACGTCAAATCCTTAAGCCTGGGGACAACTTAGTTTTGTCTTTTTATCAGCAGGCCCTGGTACACAGCAGCTGCTCTTTGAATAAATGCTTGATGCTGAATTGTGTCTCTATGATGTGGGCACGGGCAAGACCCTCAGCTCCTTCATCCTCCTTTTAAGTTAATTCCTTTTCTACCCTCTCTCTCTACACCACGACCACAAAACAATGCTATCTAAAAATTAAAACTTTTCATATTGCCTAATTTCCAGGTGAAACTGAACAGGAAATGTACAAGGCAGGACTAAAGCAATGAGACTGACCTGAACACATTAATTCTGATTTGCCTATCTGAACCAGTGCTACTCATCACAATAGTCACCCTGGGAAGCCACACGCTTCTTCCACACTATGCCACTTGCTCAGAACATTCAGGGAACAAATCCTATTTATGAATCCCAGAACAGGCTCAGTCCTAAAGGCTTTGACTTTGACCAAAAACCACTAGCCTCCAGCATGACGGCACATCTCATTCACTGGATAAAGGTCTGCATGACTTTTGACAATATTCACCTCCAAAGGACAAATATTTGCCAACCCTGAGGATGCGCAAAAGAACACACCAGAGGTTCTGAAGACAGCTGCCAAAAGTAAAGGCAGCTCCACAGAAAAGGAAAGGAGGCAGCATGAGGCCTCTCCCAAGGTACTCTGGACGACAAACCTCACACACTTGCAGGACAGGGCTGGATTTTATTTTTCAAACCGAGTTCCTTTTAAACTTGACTTCACTGAGGCCATAACATTTTCATTAATTTATTTACATCAAAATAGAAGTGTTTTCAATAAGCTATATCAGTAGCAGACATCAGGCCTAGTGCAGTGGGGCAGGAGCATCAAACTCAAAAAGAAACAGGACTGCTAAAATGCACAAAAGGATCCCTGCAGGAGCACAGCGACTTAGAAAATCACTTATTAACATTATCTATGTTTTATTGTATTTTATTTCATTAAATATTTCCCAAGTACATTTTAATTGGTTCCTGCATGTCTGATACCTCTGTCATGGGCCATGATATTTTTATTATTCAAACTCATTGACCATAACCTAATTTACTTTGGGCTCAGCTTAAATTAGTTCATATTAACTTGAATAGGTGGCTCTACTCTCAGCAGATAAAACACTCAATAGTTGGTGCTCATGGTGTGGCTGCCAGTTTGAACTTGTAGCCTGCAGGGCTGGCAGACCCCGGGTCTGAGTCACTCAGTTACTGAGCTCTATGTAGCACATGCCTTCCTTCCTGATACCTTTCTCCTCTCCTGGCTTATGCATCGTGCATCTAAAACAGTCATGCTCTCATTTTACAGTTGAGAAAAAGGAGTCTCAGAGAGCTACAATGATTTGCCCAAGGTCATACAGGTCATGAAGTAACCAGGCACGGAACTGAGCCCGAGACCTCTGGCTCTAAACCCAGCTTGCCCTTCAAAGTCGGTGCCCCTCACTTCTGTTCTTTGCTCCTCTTCTCCTTGGTGACCTCGTCTACTCCCATGGCTTCAAACATCAGCATTGTGCAAATGACTCCCAAATTCCTATCTTCCATCTCACCCTTCCCCTGAGGCTCCTGGGCTGGAATTCCAACTTCAGGCTGGATCGTGTCATCTAGATGTACCAATGGAACCTTGGGAACTTTGAACTGGGACATGTCTAGGAATGAACTCATTCCCCCTTTAACCCACCCTGGGTAATACCACTACTCTCCCAATATCCCAGTGAGGTCAGTTTGAACTTTTCTTTCTCCCTTACCCTACACATCCTAGCAGTTGCCAAGCACCTTTGCCTTCAAGATACAGCTTGAACAAAGTAAATGAACATGCCACTTATTAAATGCCTTCTACGTACCAGGCGCTGGCACAGCACTCAGTGCTTTATAAATATTACCTCATATGATCCTCACAACTTAGAGGTAGGTGCTATTATTATCCTCATTGTACAGATGAGGAAACTGAGGCAGAGAGGTTTTGGGACTTGCCCAGGGTCACCCATCTAGTAAGAGTCTGAGCTGGGATTTGAACTCAGGTCTTCCTAACTCCGAGCAGGTGTTCTATCCATAATGCCATTTAATTGCCCTCAGTTTGAGCCCTTTCTCCTTGCCCCACTGCCTCTACAAATGCCCAGTTCCATTTTTCTCCTCCTTTTATGTAGGTTATAACAACAATCTTTTAACTACCCCTCCAACCTTCGTCCTATTCCTTCTCCATTCCAAGCTGCACACTGCTTCCCAAGTAATCTTCCCAAGTATTGTTATGGTCAAGCCACTCCTCACTCAGAAACCTTCAGGAATGCCCCAAGTGCTACTACATAAAATAGAAACTCCAGATGCTGGCACTCGAGGCTCCCTACATTCTGATTCCAAGCTTTCACCTCATTCTAGTCTTCTTTACCTATTCTTAATCCAGTCAAAGTGGTCTCTGTCTGTCTTCCACTCTCTCCTGCACTGCCTCTGTGCCCCATGCCTAACACAGCTTCTCTTTCCATCTCTGTTGCGATCCCACCCAATGTCCAGCGTGAAGCTCTTCCCAGAGCCCTCTAGTCCTCATGCCTCCGGTGAAAGTGACTTTCCTTCTCAGACTGCTCACAGCATTTTGTCTGAATCTCGTCTTTGTATCTATCTCCTTCTGCCATGTATCAGAGTTATCTGTATCCATGTGTCCCATCATCTTACTATCCTCCCCAACAAGAAGCAAAGTAAAATGCTTTAATAGAAGTCTGTTCTTTTGAGTTTGTTGCAATTCTGTGATAGGCCACAAATTGTAAAAAATATAACAAATAACAGCTATCCAGGCCGAATTTCTCACAGCATTCTCCACTCATGTTTTATAAATACAGATCGTGATTTATGACGGCAAGTAGTCTGACAGGAACTGCTCCACTGCTCTCACTGTCCCTGTTTCATATGTTACAACCACTTAGATTATGGGACCATCTCCATCTGAATTCAATTCAGGCAGGCTGATCTTCTGCTTTTCACTCCAGTCATTATTCCCAGGCTGGCTATCATTGGGACTGTACCTTTGAGTTATAACCCAGAGTGCTCACCTCAACATGCTGGGCTTAAAAGACTCATGGTTTACTTTAATATTGCACTTATAAAACCCAGCTATCACAAGAGACATCCCAACCTTCTGGAGCAGCTCAGGATACAGATAGCTTGGTTAGTATCAAGTGCTTGATAATTCCACAGAGATAAGACCTGACCTGGTCTGCTGCTAATAAAAATGACAAAAAGACACTCTCAATTGCCAGATACGTATCACCTAGTCATCTAAGACAGTATTTAAAGAGAAGAGATTTCATTCTAGGAACTAATAGTCAATCTTATAAATTATGCCTAATTGTCTTCTTCCCCCCATACTGATAATAGAAATGTTGATTGAATTCTAGTGAAGTCAAGAATTTATTAAAAGCCTAATGTGTGCCAGGCACTATGCTAAGAGAGTAAAAAAAAAAGGACAAAAAACCTGTCCCCACCTTCAGGGAGGTAACAGTCTAATGGGGGAGACAAAATGCAAACAACTATGTAGAAACATGACATAAACAGGATATACTGGAAGTAGTCTCAGAGGGAGGGCACCAAGAAGAAGGATGCCTGGGAAAGGCTTCTTGTAGATGGTGGGACTTTAGCTGAGACTTACAGGCAGCCAGAGAAGTCAGAGGTGAAGAGGAGGAGAGAGAGTGGCAGGCATGGGGGGGAGATGACCAGTGAAAACACTTGAAGTCAGGAGACAGAGTGTAGTCTGTGAGGGACACTCAGTCAATAAACATTTATTAAGCTCCTACTATGTGATAAGCACTGTGCTAAGCATCAGAGATAGAAAAAGACAGTCCTTGCCCTCAAGGAGCTCAGTCTAACAGGGAAGACAACATGCAAACAACTATGTACAAACAAGACACAGACAAGATCAACTGAAGAGAATCTCAGAAGGAAGGCACAATAATGAAGATGGGTTGGGAAAGGCTTCCTGTAGAAGGTGGGATTTTAGCTTGGATTTGAAGCCAGGGAAGCCAGGAAGGGAAGATGAGGAAGAAGAGAAGTCCAGACACAGGGGACAGTCAGGAGTGTATTACTTGAGGAATAGTAAGGAAGCCAGTATCACGGGATTGCAGAGTACATGGGGATGTATGCATGTGTTAGTGCATGCATGTGTGCAGTAAGCAGGGGGCTGCAGGTTGGGAAGGGCTTTGAATACCAAACAGAGGATGTTCTATTTAATCCTGGAGGTGTCTGGGTCAATGGAGATTATTAACTAAGGAGTGACATGGTTAGGCCTGGGTTTTAGGAAAATCTGCTGGATAGCTGAGGGGAGGATGGATTAGATAGGTAAGAGCTGGGAGAGCCTTGAGGTAAGAAGATCAACCAGAAGGCCATTGCAATAGTAACCAAATTTCTTCCCTAAGGATCTTTTAGCCAAGACTATTAGGATTTCTGGAATACTCTATTATAAAGTGCTTCATATTCATTTCAACCCAGTATTCCAGGTTAATCTTCCACTAAACTTCCCAGGTGTCTCTTATCAAGTCTCAGAGGTGCCCTGGGCTCTTGAAAGGTCATGCCACTGAAACGCAAGGTCTGGCAAATCATACCAAGCCTCAAAACCTTTGGGTACAGAACAATGATGGATTCATCTATCTGTCACTAGAACCCAGCCTAGCTAAGTCTGGAAAGTTCAGCAAGAGGAGGCTGGCTGCTATATAGGGAACGGGGCATAGAAATCTATCCTGCCCTACAAGAAAGTGAGGGGATGGGGGGAGAGTGGGGTGACAGAAGGGAGGGCTGACTGGGGAATGAGGCAATCAAAATATATGCGATCTTGGAATGGGAGGGAGGGTAGAAATGGAGAGAAAATTTGTAACTCAAAATCTTGTGGAAATCAGCATTGAAAACTCAAATATATATATAAAGAGGAGGCTGACTCCCAGGTGATGATTTGGGGGGTTTTGGGACACAGTGCTTTATGAATGGGTTGTCTACTAAAATGTGGAAGGGCTGTGATCTGCACTGGCACCCTGCTGAAACCACAGGTTCATAGATCTTCTGAAATAGTTCTTGAAATAATCTCAAAAAGGAGTTCTTAAAAGTTCTACTTTCAAAAGTAGAACCTATGATGAAACAACTAGAAGCGACTGGCCTGAGATTACACTGAACGTATGTGCAGAACAGAGCCAGCTCCTCATTTCAGTACATAATATCATACAGCGTATTCCAGCAGGGACCAGTGATACCAAACTCTGTCAGGAGGATCCTTTGTACAAGGAGCTGACAGCAGGCTGCTTGTCAAGCAGACAGTAGGACAGTACAGTGAATAATGTGTAACAAACAGAAATCATTATTCAATAATATTGCTTGGACTAAAAATCTTTAGTAAGTGCTGAAACTGAGTCACAGAGGTTCTTTGGTTATCTCTTTACACTACTTTAGCAACTCTGATCCTGTCTCTTGGTGACAAATATGTTGCAACCTAGAACAATTCTAACCCCTGAAAGCTCTTCTTAAAAGTTCCATCTGGATTCTGGCTAGGGACCCTCAGCCTCCAACTATAGGCTCCTTCGGACAAAGTCATTAGCCCCATTCCTCTTTTAAAAACATGGCTCCTTATCAGCTTTGTCCGATCCTCTGAGCAAAACTCGGGAGGCAATCCTTACAGATGCCTCTTTTTCATGCTCTGTACAACATGAGATTTATTCAGCTAATTAATTCCCTGTATATTCCACACGTCCCAGGTTGCTTCGCAGAAAGAGTGACAGAAACTTCTTACAGGCCCTTTGCCTATGCCCTTTCCTTAGAGTTCAAAGATCCATGACCTATTAAAAACTCGTCACTGGGAAGCTGGAGGAGCTAACATACAACTCAGTATCTGCAAGAGATACATGTGGTTCAATGTGTTATATCATTAAGTGCTTTTAATGGAAAAAATTGGGAATTGAAAATAACATTACTGGAAAACAAAGCACAGGAATGGGGGTGGGAAATGACTCATGTTTTTCCATGTTGGAAAAAACGCATGATGTGTATTTTCATACCTCAATTAACTTGTCTCCTTTGACTACATCCAGATGTAAACCAGGTGGGGGTTTACCTGCCCTAGGAAATAAAGAGAAAAACACCTTCAGGATGAGTACAATGAATGCTATTTACAGTTTCTGTTCCCATTGAGTGTTGTAGCTCTCCAACCAGCCTATAATTAGTTCACATTCAAGTAGAAATGCCATCTCCTTCGCTGCTATTACAGCTCCTTTCCACTTTCGATGCTGTACTTCTCCAATGATTCAACTGCTCCAAAACAGACTTCAGTTAAGCAATATTTAGAACAGCAGGAAAGAAACCTATATTTTAAAACCATATGTCTACCTTGCAGGGCAGGCCTATAAAGATAGAATGCTTCCGGCATGGTGCTAAGGGAATCTGGCCTTGATTCTAAGGTCTGCCAATTATAATCTAAAAAGGCAGAATAAGCTAAAGAGGTATCCGGGGCTGAAGGTATGAAATAACATGTGAGGAAAGCTCAAAGTTGGTCCTATCACAGGACAAGTAGAGACCAGTGACTCGGACCTTGAGTTCTGAGATGAAAACAAATGCTGCCCAGTTTGGAGTCACAGGTGACCTTGATTTCCTGCCTTGACATTCTCTGAGGACAAATACATAAAAGAGTACTGGAAGCATCTGCTGCCTGCTCCTGTCAGGTAGTATTTTCTCTATATCCACAATAGCTACAAGGGTCATCTCAACCTCGAATTTGCTGCCCATGAGGAAAGGGATTACCCTTCCACTCTTTCATTTCCTAGGAGAGTCTGGGGTCAAATAGGACCTTACCCCTAGGCACTGGGGGGCTAGACCCTGGTGAAAAAATGCAACCTTATCAATGCCTATCTAACCCATTAATATCTGCCTCAGAATCTCATGACCCGGACCACATCCTCCTTAACACACAATGAAAGAAGAGGTCCGTGCCCGCCATGTCCAGAAGATGGGACGGACAATACATGATCAACAAGTTCCACCCACTTTGGGCCACGGGCTGTGGATGGAGGGGGTGTGCTCTCCTCTAGAGGAGTCCCTGGATTTGGGGTCTGTGGATTCTAGTCAGCTACTTCAAACTGTGCAGCCTCTCTAGGTTTCGATCTTTCTCACTCGCTAAAGGCAGGGGCTGGACTCCAAGCTCTCTCTCTCAAGTTTCTCCAAATTCTGCAAGTCTGCGCTTTAAGATTCCTTCCAGTTTTGACATTTGCCATCCTCGGGAGTCAGCGGGCTCGCTGCCTTCCCCTGTCACAGGAGGGACTAGAGGGACCATCTTTAAGGTGCCGGCAGAGCACGGGCTTGGCTGCCATGGGAAGGCTTGGGGTGGGGGGGAGGGCGAAGGAGGGAGGATACAGAAAGGCTCAGACCCAGGTGCCCCTCGGAGATGAGAAGGGGCCAGACCCTTTCCAGGCTCCCCATTCACCCGGGCAACAGGAAAGGGGAGGATGTCTGCGTTTCTCTCTCCCTCCACTCCGTCAGTCCGTCTGTCCGCCTCTCTCTACATCCAGGGCTGGCCCCTCTCCGCCTGCCTCTGGCATCTCGGTCCCCAGAGACCTAAGTGGGGAGGCGGAGGAGGGGGAGGGAAGGGAGCCCCTCCCCCTCTCGAGTCCCTTCCCCCTCCCCCAGCGGCCTCAAGCCCGACCCCCGGGGCCCGGGGCCGGCCCGGTGAGGAGAGAGGAGGCGAGACGGAAGCAAGGATGGAGGATGGAGGCCGCCTCCTCTCCCCGTCTCTCGCCCGCCCACCGGCCCCAGGCCCTGAGGCCTGACCGCTGCGTCCCGGAGGCACTCCCGCCTCCCGGCCCGGCCCACCCCGGACCCTGGCGCTCACCAAGTCGGGCAGTCGAACAGCGGGAGACTAGAGCCTGAGTTCGCGGCTGCCGCCATCTTGCGTCTCCCCCTCCCATTTGGAGAACCCAAAGCATGCCGGGAAGTGGGAGGACTCAACTGGGGAGGGGAGGCGAGGAGAGAGATCCCAGCAGTCCATGCGCGTCCCTCCACCCCGCCTTCGTCCGAAACAGACTTTCCCATCTCGAAGACCTAATACCGAGAGCGCATGCGGCTGTTCTGTCCCTCTCCTCGCATCAGTCCGTGGGTTTGGCGGATTGAGCGCTGGCCCTGGCGTTTGGGCCAGTGGAGAACTTACGTTCTTAAAGCAGCAGTTTCTAGTTAAGACTAAATAGGTGGTCTCTGATGCCCTGTATTCTAAGGGCCCTCCCAGCTCTGACATCCTGGGTTCTAAGGGCCCTCCCAGCTCTGACATCCTGGGTTCTAAGGGCCCTCCCAGCTCTGACATCCTGGGTTCTAAGGGCCCTCCCAGCTCTGACATCCTGGCTTCTAAGGGCCCTCCCAGCTCTGCACCGGCTTCTAAGGGCCCTCCCCGCTCTGACATCCTGGCTTCTAAGGGCCCTCCCAGCTCTGACATCCTGGCTTCTAAAGGCCTTCCTAGCTTTGACCTCCTGGGTTCTAAAGCCCCTCCTGGCTCTGATATTTTTATACTCTAAGGCCACTCCCAGCCCTGATATTTTGCTATTCCAAGGGCCCTCCCAGCTCCAATAATTCCCTGTTCTAAGGATTTTCCCAGCTCTGATAGTCTATGTTCCTTGAGCCCTTCCAACTCCAGTGTTCTAAGGACCCTCCCAACTCTGACTTTCTGTGTTCCAAGGTCCTTCCTAGCCATGACATTCCATGTTTTAAGGTCCATCCAGCTTGATTCCATCTAGGGGTGCTAGGAACCCCAAAATGCCAGGGTGCATGGGGATCTGCCTTGAAAGAATTCAACCACTCAAGCCTTCTTTTAGTCAGAGTAGTGAGGTTTTATTATAACACTGGTTGGGCAGGTGAGATTCTAAGAATGCACAATTTAATAGGGGTAAGATTGGTACTTTTATAGAGAAAAAGACTATGAGAAAATCTGGGTGAGATCGAGGAGTGGCAAGTAAACTAATTAAGTAATCAAGGTGGGCTGGTGTGGGCCAGATGCCTCAGGCAAACACCAGGGACTGGGTTCCTGAAATTTGTGGGAATGTTCGGGGGGCTTTTCCTTTTAGGGGTTCAGATCCCATTACACACACACACACACACACACACACACACACACCCCCATCATTTTGACATTCTGCAACAGATAGAGTACTGAGTCTGGAGTCAGGAAGACCTAGGGTCAAATCTGGCCTGAGACAGTTACCAACTGTGTGACCCTGGGTAAGTCCCTTACCTTCAGTCTGCCTCAGTTTCCTCAACTGTAAAATGGGCATCATAACAGCACCTACCTTGTAGGGTTATAGTGAGGATCAAATGAGATAATATTTATAAAGTATTTAGCACAGTGCCTGGCACTTAATAAATAAATACTTGTTTCCCTCTTTCCTTCTAGTTCTAATATTCTGTGTTCTAAAGTCCTTCACAGCATTGACACTTTATGCTCTACGGCTGCTTCCAGATGACACTGTGTTAATGTACAGTTCCTCCTAAATCCGACATTCTGTGTTCTAAAGCTCCTTCCAGCTCTGAGGCCCTTTTAAGGTCTAACATTCTGTGTGTGTTGTCCTACACACAATCTCTGTATTCTAGCATTCTGTTACTAAGGCTGCTTCCAGCTTTGCCATTTCCTATTTTAAGGCCCCTTCTAGCTTTGAACCTTGGTGTCCCAAGGTTCCCCTCTTGCTCTAAAGCCTATCATTTACTGGCCACCTCCATTCAGTGCCTTTACGCAAGCTCAGAACAGGGAATCCTGCTTTGTAACTGAAAAGCATGTAGGATAGTCCTATGACTGATTCACAGAACTTTCACATAAACCTTCATTCAGGAGACCTTAGCTTCCACTGATATTTCTGCAATGAACTTCAATTGTACTGTAATATTTTGCAATTTAAACCAACTGAAGAGAGGGATTTGGTGGAGGTTTAAGTGGGTTATAACATATTACCAGCCATGACCTGTGATGAATGATTATATCAAGGCCACATATTATCCAGTAAAAGAAGCAGACTGATCACGTAAAAAACAAGTGATGACAGATAGGCAGTCCAAATTTTAGACCGATGTCCATGAAATATTTAAAAGGTCCAAAGAAAGGCTTCCAGTACTTAAGCTAAATAGGAGTTATGGAATGACATGGATAAAATGTCTATAGGATGAGAAAGCAAGGTGTCCTAGGATGTATCTTCTCTGATGAGTTCACATGTTGGTGAGATCCCAGAACTACTGAGGCATAGTAGTATGTCTGAAATGGAATGTCTGGGGCAGAACAATGGAGGGATGGAGGAAAGGAGACTGGAAGTCTATTTTTTTCCAGTACTGATGATTCAGGGACACATGCTCTGTCTGTCCTACTTTCCTAAAGCTATGTCATGCTAGAAGGTGCTGGATTTAATAGACACATTCCTTAAAGCCCTGATCAGTTCTGGACAAAGGCAGCAGCTACAAACACAGAGAGAGGAGGAATTAAGGAATAACCCTGCACAGAGAACCAAAATGGAAATCCAGAGCTCCTAATTAGTAAATGTTATTTGTGAGAACAGGATAAACTTACACAGCAGCTTATAAATACAAAGTTGAAATTGGTAGCAAAAGAGGTGGTCCTTTCTTCCTAGTTTGGCCATTGGCCAAAGTATCAAGTTGTGCTGGCCAAAGACAAGACTCAGTTGTGCTGGTTATCTTTACTCATGATATGTCTAGCCCTTCCTTTTCTTTTTATTGGATGGGGAATGAAGTCTCCTGACTCTTTTCCTCAAAAAAAAAAAAAACCCTACAAATTCTTGGATCCAGAAAGAGGGAAAGAAACAAACATTTATTAAGTACCTACTATGTGTCAGGCAGTGTTAAGCGATTTACCAATATTCTCTCATTTGATTCCCACAATAACTTTGGGACATAGGCACTACTATTATAATTATCATCCCCATTTTATAGCTGAGGAAACTGAGATAAAGGTTAAGGTACTTGCCTAGGTTCACACATACTACGTGTCTGAGGCCAGAATTTGAACTGGGGTCTTCCTGATTCTGAGCCCAGCACTGAGTCTACAGAGCCACCTAGCTGCCTCTAGCCAGAGCTAAAGTGACCTCAGCAAAAGAACACACTCCAATACAAATCAGGGTAATTGATCGTCTTCACAAGGTTCAAGAGCCTTTACCATAAGGTGCATACCTGTAAATCACAGAGATGGAAGGCGCCTCAGAGGTCTGTGAGTTCAAACTGTATCCCAATGACCCCTCTCTACAGCATCCCCATACAAGTGGCTATCCAGCCAACACATGAAGACTCAGAGTAGTGGGAACCACTGCTGCCCCAAAACAGCCCATTCAATTTTTGGACTGCTCACATTCTTCTGGGCAGATCCTGTATTCTACCAGAAATACCTCAGCCAGCCCACAACACTTAGATCTCAGCAAAGAGCTAGGTCCCCTTTGTGTATTCCGGTGAGATTTGACATCTCAAAGCAACTGGGGCAAACACCTGGTGAGAAGTTCACGGGGTAATATAGGAAATTTAGTTTGAATTTAAGACAGTCTGGACTCTTGGGAAACAGGTTAGCTCAGAACATTTGTAGGATCATGTCTTCCTAGGCATATTTCCTGTTCAGAAACAGAACATGTTTTTGGATAGCTCAAAGAGCACCATGCTATGGAGATAGGAATGGGCTAGAACACTGTTTTTCATCTATCACCTCAACCTTGTAAAAGTCTATAAAATAGTAGACTGGAATGCTGAATCCCACCCTCTGTTTCTTTCTCTCCAGTCAATTTTGTGCCTCATGACTTCAGGAAGATGAGAATAATTATGTCTTTAAAATGCTTTAAGCAACAAAGGAAACCAAGGTTCACTCACTAATTTCCAGGGGTTATGAGGACTTTTAAAGCTTTTTGTCCTTTTCATCCATACTTAAGTAGTGGTAACTTTTGGTCAACAGTAGATGTGGTATATATAATGGAAAGAGCTCTGCATTTAGAGGTGGAGAACCTGGACTGAAAACCCAACTCTATTCCTTACTCCCTGTGTGGCCATGAGCAAACGAATGAATCTTTCTGGGCCTGTTTTCTTACCTGTAAAAAGAAAGGGTTAAACAAGATGGCCTGTAAGCTCTGCTGGCCACTCTCAATCACTGCTCTAGATGAAGCCTCTTTGGAATTTCTATTTCTTAGTACTCAGTTTACTTAGCTGTACTTTCCCCCAAAATCTGGTAGTACCTATAGCCCAAGAAGCCTCAAATGCCGTTCTTACCCCTATAATCCTTTCTGTTCTAGCCATGTTCCCTCTGTTTCCAGCACAGTGGATGTGAACACAATCCTTTTGGTACAGGGGGGCAGCTTGCATTACCTAGCCCTCTTATAATGCAAAAAAACCCCTCTTTGTTTGAGTACCCGCATCATCAGTGATGTCAGGACAGGCTTGCAGACTGGGATGCAGCCATCTTAGTCCTCAACACTATGATCTGTAGAGCCTGAGGAGTTGCCTTTGCATTCTGATGTATCCACAATGGGACAGGTGGGAAAAGAGTACTGATCTACAAGGCAATTTGGAATCTGAAAACTCACTTGGATTATCTGACACCAGATTGAAGGCAGTATGGGAATGAATACAAGAGCCAGGGGACCAGCACTCAGACCCCATCTTACACACATATGCCAGGATCATGCTAAGTCCCTTTGATTTTCTAAGTCTCTATTGTTTAATCTATGAAATGGAGATGAAAGTACTAAATCTCTTTGTAGAGCTTAAGGCTCCACATAAAGGTGTTACTTCTAGTCAAATTTCACTTTTGGGAAAAGTATAACAATTCTTTCCCCCACCAAATTGATCAAGCCATCTGAAGTCAAAGCCTAGATTAGGACTTAAAGCCCACCTAAGAGGGTATCTCTCATTCAGTATCTTTCTAGTGAGGTATCATGGCAGAATGGATAAAGCCTTGGACTTGGGTTCTGGCCCTGCCTCCAATACTTATCAACCATAAGACCCTGGGGAAATCCCCTTCATCCCTCTAAGCCCATTTCATTATTAAAATGTTGATAACATAGCACCTACTTCATGGGTGTAAATTCCTTTACAAACCTTAAATTGCCATATGTGAGAGCTGTTATTTCCTAGCTCATATATATGGTCGTGGAGATTTCAAAGATGCCATGCTTTATGAAGTTGGAGAGGCTGAATAGAAAAGTATTTATTGGAACTTTGAGAGATAGAGACTATCTTCTTTCTCAAAGGCCTCAGGGTAAGGTATGTTCTGTAGGAGTGGGGACTGAATCCTAGTTTCATTCATCACACTATGGCCAACGCCCCTTCCATCTTGAGGAAGGAACCATGAAGGTCCTAAGTACCAATACTATCCTCAACAGGCTCTGAGTGGCTGAAACAGCCATGAAAGGAGGAGGAGCTAGATCGAATCTGAGCCCCTTCATGGAGGCAAGATGAGACTTACATTGTGGGAGGGATTGAGGGGTGGTCTCAAGTAGTCTGAGATGACTAGAGGAGGGGTTTAGAGGGAACTGGGGTGACTGGGGTGAGGTCAGACTCCAGGGTGGGAAACAGCTGAAGGCTACCTGGAGATGACAGACAATAAGAGAGCTAAGGTAACAGAGCTAGGGCATAGATATTTTGATCAGGATTCAAGAGTGGGAAATAGCAGGACAATAAAGGGCAAGGCTAGGTAAAGATTTGGGCCTAAAGATAATGTAAGGTTATAGCCTCAGGCCAAGGCCAGATCAAGTGGGAAGATTCAACGAGAGTTCAAGGGGGTTCCCAGAGACTGTACTCCAGGTTCAAGGGGGTTCCCAGAGACTGTGCCCTCATCATTCCCCCCTCAAACAAATGGGACCCAAATTCTTTTGGGGTCCAAGGGGATTCCCACAGTCTAACCTCCTTAATTGGGAGAGGCAGTTCCTTCTGCTATAATCCATTTTGCATTAGATGTGAGGCAGTCATTTCAAAATTTTTGCTTGACAGCCCAGGATACCATGAGCTACTTCTCTCTCTACCCTTCCCTTCCACACTTAGCCTGACCTCATTTTAGGACCTAGCAGACTCCTATTTTCAATTTCCTCTCAATGGACAGGTAGGTTCTTTGCCTGAGAAGAGGGGTTCCTGGTTCTATTCAAACTCTTTAGGGGTCTCCCCATCTTTGGAAGAGATAGAGGAGACTGATGAAGAACAGACTCACGAGGCATTCATCTGGCATTCCTCCGGATAGACAAACCAAATCCCCTGGAATGTCAGTACAGACTGAGAACCCTAGAATCTTAGTGCCGCAAAGAGACCTCTTCTAGAATCATCCTCCAGCGGCTCACTGAGGCATGCTAGTGATCTCAAAGGCAGTCCTGGTGGATCGCAAACTGGCAGGTCTTCCAGAGCTGGAAAGGCTCCAAGTACATGGCAACAGACTGCCATAATATGGATACTATCTGGGGATCAGTATAGCTGAGCTCAAAGAAGTTCATTACTGTATTTTGCATTTTCTCAGTCATACCATTCCTATGGGACAGACCATCTCCCAAGTCACAGAAGGGCTGGCTATGATCTGTACCGATAGAGGGAGCAAGTACCCACACTATCCCCAGAACTTGCCCCCAGAACTCACCTGGTACCACCATCCTTGCTTCTAAGGGGCAGCAGAGCACGGATTTACCGCTCATTCTATCAGGACACTGATCCACATAAATGTACTCAAAAAGCTTTTAAAAATGTTTATTGATATTAATTGGATGGAATGGTGGTGTGATAGTGCAAAGAAATGTGTGCAATTCTGGGGCCTTGTTTTTCCTAATTTTCACAGCTGGACGAGTCAAAGAGAATTAAACAAACACCAAGGGAGGCTGAGGGAGGACAGAGGACATTGAGACATTTGGACTGGCCACAAGCTAGCTAGCTCATCATCAGGTGGCTTGGTTCACATTTGGGTCAGAGCTGGAAAGGTTGTGCTCATTCCATTCACTCCAAGCTGACACGTGGAGGAAATAGGCCACATCTGTGTGGCACAAGGGTGGGTTTATTTCAAACGCTTTCAATTAGTCTAAACTATATGCAGAGAGCAGAGTCTCCTGTTTATAAATTAGTTTCAAGGGTTAGCATTACTATTCCAAACCAGCATTATTTACAAAATGAACCTTTTACCTGCTCTAGCCTCAGATTCAAAGGGCAAGTTATTAAAGAAAACTTCTGGCTAGTTTAAAAATCTCATTCATTCAACATCCAGCAACTTTTGAGGGGTAGGGGCTGAGGGGCCTTCAACTTTGTGACAGCAACAATCACCATTCACCAGGAACGTAGGAACAAACTAAATGAAAGTAAATTTAATTCACTACAAATTGTTTGCTCCCATTTAGCTTGTTATAAGAACGCCACTCTTAAACAGGAGTGATTGCTCAGTCATCCTTTCTACAGATATATGAAAGAAGGGCCCCAGGGAGTGCTAATAAATATATTGGTTAACAAGCTCATTTGAAAACCCCAAAGTGCTGTCTGAATACAATCCAAATGGGGCAACCATGGACTGACCTCAACAGAAAACTGAAGAATGAAACTCGAAGTCAAATGGGAGGTGTGCCCTTAATTAAGACTGACCAGTTCAAACTTCCAGTTCAAAACACAGAACTGAAATCTTCCAAAGCAGATGGAGAATATTTTTCTTGGAAATTCCAAATCAAAATGGCAAGTAAGAAACATTGCTGGCTTATAAAAGGTTCCTGATGGCCTCCATTACACTGGCTGCCAGAAAATCCTTCTGTTCCAGTTGCTGGTAAAAAGGCCATTCTGGCACACACATAAAAAGACAATAGCACGAGAATGTAGTGTGTTACCTGTCAAACAAGAACTTCGAGAACAGAATCTCCGAGGACTCACTCATCAGCGGACATTTGGGACAGAGAGCAATCAGAATACGAGAGAAAGCAAAAACCCACATAAGTTAATTCCTAATTTGCAAAACTGATACAATTTGTACATAAACTGATAAACACCATCTCCATGGTTCACCAATCCCAAGTCCTAGTCACCAGCGGTTAGTTTCTACCTAGATTACTAACAGGGAGCTCGGGGATGCTCTCTTGAGGGGATCGGTTTGCTCTGGAGATGCCGACACACTCTTGCTTGGAAGCTGTTCAGCAGGAGTGAATTCTGAGGGAAGCGGCCACTTCATTTGGATAACCACACGATAATGAATATCAAGATTCCTATAGCCACTGCTAGCACAAGCACCAGGATGCACATCTTCTTCCGGGATTTTTTCTAAGGAGAAGAACAGTTAAAAGACTGATAAGAAAACGGCTCACTGGGCTTTCTATCCACCTTCGAAAGGCTTTACACTTCTGCCCTCTCCTGTACAAAGGGATACATGGTGACCTGTTCAAGGCAGCTGACTTTGCTGGAACAGAGGGCACCAAACTTAGGACCCCCGAATCCAACTAGCCTAGTTTAAGTACTGAGTAAAGGAATTTATATTAAATTCAGTTACAGGTCCCCAAGTCTAATGATGTGAAGAAAGAAAATTTAGAGGTGGTGGCACAAGCTGGAGGTGGGGGGTGACAGGAGCCCTAGGATACTGGTCAATGCTCCCAGTACTGGTCAATGCCTTAAGCACAGTCAAGTAGTTCAATAGGAGGCCTCAGGAGGATTTGCCTGCATCTTTCCCATCTGCTCTTCCTTTAGCTCTTGCTGACATGCGAAATCTTGTTTGTGACAGCAGACTCCCCCTTCTTCTCTGCTCATATCCAGTGAATTGTCAGGTGCACCAGTCTCCCCTGGGAAGCACCTCCTGCCTTTCTGCCCTGCTCTCTGTTCCCATATCACCATGTGAACCCAGGGACTCACTAACATCTATGGAGACAACTGCACTTGGCCCTCAAGGTCTCTCTGAAAAACTCTTGGAATTGAGTTCTCAAGTATGACTTGAGAGATGCTAGCAAAGGACCACCCAGTATGGCGTGCCCACATCAAAGGCAGTGATGTGCTCTGTGAGCAAAGCAGAATTAAGTAGCTCAAAAGAAACTCAAGATGGACAAATTTAGAGTCATCTCCACCCCAAATGTTCACATGGCCTATTTGTCCCCGATCTGTGGCAGAGCATTCTGAGCTTGTGCAAATCTGGCCTCAGACACTCACTAGCTGTGTGACCCCGGGCAAGCCACTTCACCCACTTGCATGTTTCCTCATCTATAAAATGATCTGGAGAAGGAAATGTCGAACCACTTCATTATCTTTGTCAAGAAAACCCCAAATGGGGTCATAAGAGTTGGATACAACTGAAGAGACTGAACAACAAGCTAGCCTAACACATAACTTCAATTGCTTTGTTGGGCACTTGAGGCCCAGCGTGAGCTGGGACCATCCTACCTTTCCAGTCTTATCTCATCCTGCTTATATTGCAAGAGAGAATGTTCCAATCATGCTGGACAAGGAGATGCACTGCACTGCCCCCCGCCACCGGCCTTTCCAGCTTCCATGCTTTTGCTCAAGTCTTTTCTTCTCCCTAAAAAGTCCTTTTCCTTCTTTCCTTTCTTTCCTTCTTTGAACTTCTACCCACAGTTTATTACTTAACTCAATTCTACCTTCCTTTCCACAGTTTCCACTCATCTTTGCTCCTAGCTAGTAACAAACTTTTCAAGTTTCCCATGAGGAGTTGGGTAAAGCAAGAGCGAGAGAGCTGGCCTCTGAAGCAGAAAGCCCTGAGTTCAAGTCTTGCCTCTGACATGTCCTAGTTGTATTACCCTCAGTGAGTCAGCTCTTGGGGCCACTAGGCAACTAAGACCCTGAACTGAAGAGAAGGTGTTAGTTTGCATAGATAGAGAATATATTTCTGGGAGCTCCCTACACCAGTGAAATCACAGATCTAGGAAAAAACAGTTATCCATGTACGTCTCATTCCCCTCACAAAGACTAAGTGCTCCTACTTTCACGGTCTCTGAGCCTCGGTGTCCTCATCTCATCTAAAATGGAATGAATCTCACTTGTATCATCTACCTGACAGGTATGCTGTAAACATCCAAATAAGTTTGCATATGTAAAAACGACATACTTGAGGAGAGCTCCGAGACACAATGTCCCACCTAAACTTTGCGCTGCCTCCTCCAGTGAGCACGCCCAGTAGGCACTTACAAAGCACAGCTCGAATCTACGGGGAGGACTCTGACGCAGCTTAACCTTGAGAAACCTGGAGTGACCAAGGCCAGGTGTAAACCTCCATGAGATCTGCACAGAAGAGCTAGGATGGATGGCCTCCTCCCCCCAGCCCTGAGGAAGCCTTCTCACACAGACTTCCAGCTTTTGTTTGCGGAGCTTGAGTCAGCCAAAGGCTGATTCTGCACAGACTGCCTCAATCCAGCTTGCTCTCACTCTAGTCAACACAGACCCGAAAACTCAGCCATCCATTTTTCGGTCACACTCAATTCCAGAACACAAAGTGGAAGAGGAACAAGAGGCCTTAGCTTTGAATCACAGCCATGGCTTTGCCCCTTTCCTCTCCTGAGCCTCCCTCTCTCTTCAGTAAGATGGGGCTCATGAGTAAGGAGCATGCTTCACCACCTACTGGGGAGTTCTCTTGTTTCTAACTATAAAGTATGATAAAAATAGAGACTATTATTATTCAACTGAATTTCCAGCATTGCCTACAGAAGAAGTGAGTGAGCAGGACCAAGAGCTGATCACAGCTGCCTGTTTCCAACATAAACTCAAAGAGGCAGCTGGGGCCGTCCTCTGGGACATCTGCCCTCAACATTCACCTGATAGTAGGCAGCTCGCTGCAGCTGGTCTGTGGCTCTTTCAACGTGCACTTCAGAGCTCTCCACGTTGGCTTCTATGCTATCTGGAAAAGCAAGAGACATCGGCTATTAACACACAGACACAAACACACACACACACACCCCAACTCCCAAGGGAATGAACTGAGAGTCCTCCCTGCTTGCCTTCTGATGCTCCTCTCTCTGCCTTGGGCTGCTGTCAACATCTGATGGTGCTGAGGAGTTAGGAGACACTGAGGCTACATTTGTGTGGCACAACAACCATGGCAAAAAACAGCCTGGCACACACTTAAGTGATAGAGTTAAGACAAAATAGGCAAATGGAGTTTAGAATGTAAGAAAGTCCGCCATGATTCTTACTTTTAAAAAGAGGGCATTTGTTATGGGAATTATTTTTCAGTATGTCCAACAACACACACATAAGGCTCTTGCACATGGTCTAACTGTATTCTTTTTCAACACAAATGCAAACATGCAGTTTTCAGGGCCCCTCTCCCCCTGCCCTTTTTGTTTTTTGCTAAATCAATAATAGTACATACCAATCAAATCTCCCTGATCATGGATCATCATGGCCAAATCTTTAAATATTTGATTGACATCCAAAATGTCGGCCTGTAGAACATAACAATTGTAAGCAACATTTTGATTCATCTTCTCTATTCTTTCCTCAGGCTCGCTCCATGCTTCAGTTGTTAACATGAGAGGAATATATATGTTGGCAAGTATTTATAAACTTAACCTTAGATACTCAGGACTATCTCCCCACAAATTGTGAGTGAAGATGATGAAGTAATTAGTGATGGTCAAACAGCTGAATGATAAGGTCTGAAGCTGCAGGTTTAGAAAAGAGCTAGAAGAAAGGATGTGGAGGGTACTGTAGATGGCTTTCTCAAGCAGTTTAGTCATGAAAGAGAGCAGAGATGAAGGACGATAGCAAGGATGGTCTGGTTGGGTCAATTGAAGATTTTTTTTTTTTAAGGAAGGAGGAGATGTATGTTTGTAGGCCTCACGGAGGCAGCCAGCAGATAGGGAGGGATTGAAGGTTAGTGAGAGAGTAGGGATGATAGAGATAGCACTATGCTGAAGAAGACAGGATGCAATGGGACCAAGGGTGCCTGTAGAGCAGGCCTGCACAACACACCACCCTTAGGCTATATGCTGTGCAGGCCTGCTGTAGAGGATCTTGTCCTTGTCAAGGGTAGCTGTCCTGGCTATGATTCCCACAAACAAACACTTATAAAGTACAGTCACTTCTGCTAAAAAACTAGTTTTGAAAAAGTGAATTTGTTCCACGACTGATGTATTAGGACATGCAATTTCACCTGTGAGAAACAGCAAGACCATAGACACCCAAACCTAGCTGAATGAGTCATTGAAGAATACATAAAATGCACACGCTTCAAACACATACCAGCTACCTCAGTTCACATGCGCTTTATTGTATAAGCTTGTGTTTTGCTACTCTTACATCTGTGAACTTTTCTATATAAAAAACATTCATTCAACAGCTTAAGCTGAATGAGATTCAGACTTGGCCCTTTCAGGCCACCCTCTCACCTGTATCCACTGACTTTGCCAGCCTAGGTTCCACAGATACTGGGTGGCAGGCTGAGGACTTATGGCTCTATTTCATAAACTCATGAGTTTTGACAGAAATTCCTGGGGGAATAATTCAGCAAAAGGACTCCAATAGCTTCATGGGCAGTGCAAAATGCAAAGGCCAAGATCCTTCCTCTTACCTCCAGCTGCCTGATTGCAGTTTCTCGCTCCTTAATAAGTTCAAGGTCTTGCTCTGTAATGGCCAAGTCATCTTCCTGTGACTGCATCTGATTCCACTCTTCATTGCTAAGGGAATAACAGATATGGCCACTGAGACTCCAAAGCTTCTGAGCAGAAGATGCATACAACATATAATACACATGGCCATCTGGCTTGCCAGAGAAGCCTTTCCAAAGCTGGTTACCAAGCCTTCTCTGGGGAATTATGGTTATCAAGAGGAAAAGTATGGTATTTAAATAGGACTGCAAAATTGAGAACAGAGTAGGAAATTAGGAATAGGTAGGAATTTCCTTGAGAAAGTGACAGTCTCAAATTCTTCTATTAAAAATAACAGTACAGTATAAAGAGTGTTGGATTTGTGGTTGGAGGACCACAAAAAAGCTAGAGTCCTGGTTCTGCTCCATATTATCTGTATGACATTGTCTAACCTCAATTTCTTTAGCTGTAAAAGAAAGGGCTGGACAAGACCAGAGATCATCTCTAAGATTCCTCTTGGCTCTGAATCTATGAGGTACATAACCTGCCTAGCCTAGAGTCTGGACTTCCTCTTCCTTTGTCTCTTCAAATACAGAGTGTCACAAAAGTCTGAGTGCAGTTTTAAGCTTTAGTAGCTTAATGTAAGTTTAAACTTACATTACATAATAGCTTAAAACTGCACTCAGACTTTTGGGACACCCTGTATATAATGAAAGACCTATCTAAAAATTTTCAATGGACATTTCTTTTTAACCTACCACTAATGGAGACAAGTTGGCGCAAAATCAAAGGACACAAAACAGATTTATTTTCATATGTCAAAGGTGATAAAGGAAGAGGAGGCATATTCTATTTTTCACTAGACAGGCTACATTAAAAATCTATCACTGGACATTTTCTGAGCATCAAGCATTTGTTGCTCATTTATTTCATATTATTCCAAATTTTCCTTGGAATAGGAATTGTGTCCATTTTACAGATGAGATGACATTGGTTAAAAAAAAAAAAAGGTAAAGGGCCATAGACTGGTACAGAAACAAGCACATACAAATTCCTGGTCTCTAAGTCTGACGACTATTGTTGAGTCCAGTGCATCAGTGTGACCAACAGCAAAGATGGAGCTACCTTTCGGAAGTTTCTATTTTCCTCGAACTTGATTCCACCGCAAAGCAAGAATCTTAAATCTGCCATTAGCTGCTGTATTTTATGTAGCTCTGTATTTTTTAAAAATTAAAACACAGTTAAATTCCATTTCCCAACACCTAACAAAATGGAGAGATAATCATACTTTACCTGTCAAATGAGACAAGCTGCTCCTCTCTCTGCCTCTCCTCCGCCTATGAAAGAGGAGGGATTATTGCTGCTGGTATCCAGAAACACACCAGAGACACACAGCACACTTGATAGCTTTTGCTTAAATAAGAAAGGAAGAGAAATTTCTCAGCCATGACATGGTCTGAAGAGGAGTACACTCGGGCAAGAGTGAGTGGCTGGGTGTAAAGTGGTTAAAGAGAAATCTGTACTCAGGTCTAGCCTTAGGAAGGAAGAGTGATTGAATGGTAGCAAGAGAAAATGGATGTGATTGGAGAAACTGACTAGCTAGAGGGGAAAGGCTGGAAACCTACAGGAACAGAAAATGTCATCGAGACAGGTTTTGGAAAGATGGACATCAATATTACATTAGGAATTGGGTTTGTACAAGACAGAGCAACTTCAAAACCAGCCTGACTTTTTCAGAGGACTGTGTTCATGCTTAATAGCAAGAAAAACAAAAGCCAAAGAGTAAAGCCTGGGGGAAAAAGTAGAAAAATTGAAAAACTTTCCTCTTGGAAGCAAACTTACAGAGAGGCGAGATCCCGCTCTGGCTCGGGCAACAGTCTCCTTCTCCTTCTCGGACACTTTTCTCTGAACAGTCTGAAAGTTGTTTAAGGCTACAGAGAAGTCATTCATCAAACGCTCCTTCTGAAGTTTCTGCAGGCGCTAAGGAGATGAAATGGAATATTAAATTAGAATATGAACTTGTTTTAGGATTCGATTCCCACTGAAGCCAAAACCATATGCACACCTGGGCAGCTGAAAATGGAAGAGTGACTATAAAGTAGTGTCCTTCTCCTTCCGAAGCCCTTAGTCCTTGGGAAGCCCAATCTGTTCACTTTCTAGGCCAAAGTGGCTATTCCTTCTTTTAGGCTGACCAACCTTATCATTTCACACTGGCGAAGGGAATTCCAAATCTTTATTCCTCACAAAAGAATGTGATGTGGAGGAAAAAATACTTCTAAACCCAGAATAGATGTTTTTCTTCAAAAAGACTTCTGCTAGAATGAGAAAGCTTTCATTTAGACCACACCCACAGCTGCCTAGGGTGCCAGAGACACCTTCATTGGAATGTTCAAGGGCTGAGTCTCACTCTGTCCAGTCGCCTGAACTATAGAATGGGATGTTTCTGCCCTCATCAACAAGCATTTATTTCTTACTGAATTAGAATCCGATCTTGTTTAAATATAGGCAATTCCCACTATCAAAACAGTCTCCTTATTCCACAGACCCGATCCTTGGGAACTCAAATCTGCTCATTTTCATTGCATGCCTAGCATATGTAAAATACTGTATGAGATGTTGAGGGAATGGAAGGAGATGGGTATTAGAGACAATACAAAGTGACACAAAATATACTTATTATTATGCATCTACTCTGTGCAGAGTCCAGCCTTCAAGGAGTTTGCAACCTAGAGGCATGGGACATACGTGTTAAAAAGATTTAACACCAAGAGGTATATGCTAAATCCCAGTGACCACAAGAAAGTACAGGATAGTGCAGAGAAGATACACAAAGATCTGCTTGGGGTTTTAGGATCCCTGAGTGTGGCAAAAAGATAATAAGAGTCGGGGTTGTGATAATCGAGATAAATGGGGTCACATTCCATCAATCAAAAAGGATCTGCACATACACACACTCACACCCACTCTGAACACAATATACATTTTTTTCCCAGGGAAGATACCAGCAGCTGGGGGATAGGGAAAGGCTATGGGTGTCCCTTGAGCAGAGTTCCAAAGGAAACAGGATTCTAGGAGATAACAGTGAGGCAGAAGTGCATTCCAGTCATAAGGGAAGCCAGTGCAAAAGTTCAGAGTTGGGAAATGGAATGTCCTGTGTGAGGAAGAAGGAAGGCCAGTGTGGCTGTACCAAAGACTGGGAGAAGGGGGAGGAATAAGATTGGAAAGGCAGGTTGGTACCATGCTGGGAAGGGATTAAAAACTCAACAAAGGAGGCACTTCTGTGATGACAAACCTCTACATTTTGTTCCATATAGCTGATCTGTAACTATTCCAGCTAAAGGAGTAGCAAGTTACAACGGAAAGGACATGGGATGTGGAGTAAGAACACCTGAGTTTGCATCCCACCACTCTCATTTACTGTCTCTGTGACCCTGGGCAAATCACTTCACCTATCTGCCTCAGTTTCCTCACCTGTAAAAAAAAAAGGATAATAATAGCACCTACCTCCCAAGGATTTTTTGAGAATCAAATGAGATAATAAATGTAAAGCACTCTGTAAATCTTAAAATGCTTTATTAATGTTAGCTGTTATTTCCTCATCTGTAAAATGAGGGGACTGGACTTGGGATCCCTTTTTGGGCCATTTCAGCTCCAAATCTGTGAGTCTGTGAGAGGAAAGTGATGGCACAGATACTTCAAAAGAAATTTTTATTTGGTTTAAGAATATATTACATAATTTTTGTAGGTAATAAATTTAACCAATTCTATTCTGCTTAGGCTATTGAAGTTACTTTGTAGTCCCTGACCACACGCTAATTGGACAAAGAGTGTAGACAAACTAGAAATGTATTTGTGTGGTAAGGGGAAGTAGGCCCAGGATTAAAAATTCATCAAGAGTAACCCCAAAAGCTAATAATCTATATGTAAATATAGTCAACTCGTGAATATCAAGAAAAACTTTATTTTATCATCACTATCATGGAGGAAGATAAACACCTCAGACTGTTAGGGCTCTTTGTTACTCCCAGAATTTAGCTGTTAATGGGGATGGTACAATGAGAGTTAGTGAAAATGTGCTTCTTCACTTTAGACTTTCCTGCAGGTAGATGAGACAATCCTGAGAAAAGGTGGCTGCCCCCAGTGCCAAAGCACCTCTTTACCTATGGATAACATACATATACATATATATGTTTTTATATATTTATATTATATATATTTACATATAAATATATATAAAGTAACCATCATCTGACCAATGAAGGAATTTGTTTTGTTTGATTATGCTTGAATACATTACAAAAACTGTTTTTCTTTTTCAACAGGGGAGTGTAGTGGAGGTGGGAGGGAAAGAAAAGATTTTGGTTAGTTGAAAAAAAAATAATTAAAAATAGTCTGTTGAGATAACTGTTTTCAACTCTTTACTGACAGCTGCAATCTTTACTACACAGATATCTTGACAAATAAACTGACATTAGTTAAATTAAAAGATATCTTTCAGTGGCTGGCTGCACCTATAGGATAAAGATTCACAGTTCCCTAGAACATTTTGCATAGGAAAAAAAAAATTAGAAATAAGGTGACTAATGTCACCAAATTTCTCCACGGCTCAGCTTTTCTATGAAGCCTTCCTTCCCTAAGCAATCTTCCAAATGGGATGTAATCACTCTCTGGATCTCTGAGAACATTCTCTCACAATCATACTGCCCATTGATCTTACAGTCTAGTGAAAACGTGTGTATACTTCATGTAAGGCTCACCACGGCAGGGACTAGCACTGAAATACCTCCACAATCTAGCTCTCCTCAACCTTTCTCATCACACACTTTATGTATGCTCTCTATGTAGCAACCAAACCATAGTATTCTCTGTCTGTCTTCTAGTCCTTCCCTCTCCCATCTCAGTGCTATTGCTTACACTCTCCCCTATTCCTTGGCATGGATTTACCTTCCTCATCTCTTCTGTTGAAATATCTTCCTTCAAGCCCCAATTTAAATGCCATCTAGTCCATGAAGCCTTCCCCTTTCTCCTCAACAGAAATCAAACCTTCTGTCCAAAAACTTCTCAAAAAACTTTATCTGGACCTTTCTCTCACACTTGTTCTGTTTTGTATGTGTTTGCACACTTCTTAGCTCCGCTACTTGATGGTAAACTACCTGACAACAGGAGATGATGTGTAATCTGATCCTCCGATTTCAAGAATCTAGCATTATGTTTTAGACACAGTAGGTATTTAATCACTGAATGATAGTTTTAGAGCTGGAAGGGGCCTTAGAGACCACCGAATACAACCCTCTCATTTTGTGGAGGAGGAAAGTGAGTTGTGCAAGGGGTGAATGGCAGAACTGAGATCATTTGCTAAATTATTCCCCTTTGTATCTTACACAGTACCAAGCATGGAGTCTGTACATTGTATATGTACAATGCTTATTGGACTGTATTTTTCTATTTGAGATAGATGGAAAGTGATTACTACTTAACCACAGTATCAATAAACATTTATTGAACACCTATTACTTCCTAACCCTAAGGAGCTTACACTCTTTAAAAAATATATATACATGTTCTAAAATAATAATAACAACATGTCAAGATATTAGGAGACACCCTGTTTTCCAGAGCTAAGGCCCAACAAGCAGGCTGTGCCTTGAGCATGGCATAACAACAATCCTTTGCATTCACCCTCTGGATGATCTCAGCCATGGCAAAACCCCAAAATTAGGACTTCTGATTTCCCTACTTCCCAGGGGATCCTGACCTGAAAGCTGGAATTGCAGCCGTCATACTACAGCAGGAAGCAATCAATCACATCTTCTAACACTGTGAACTCTCCTTGTACTTGTGATTGCTAAGTGAACCAAACCAGATGTTGCACTCCTGATCCTACCACATTAACTCTGGTTCTGTACCCCGATGAATGAGCCCAAGGCTCAACAACCCTTATGATTTGAGGCAATCACAAGGCTCAATGACTCTCATAACTTGGACACTGTTCCCACAAGATCCAAGAATGCTTATATTGTCCCAAAGAAGCATGCATGAGTGGGCCTCAAGATCTAGGAATAAATGACTGTGTTGGGTCCTGCCTTTCTGTGGTTTTCATCCGTAAAATGCCACAAGTGAGCAAACCCTCCTTCTCAGGAGGACTTCTGCTTTCAAGCATTTTCCTCACTTTGAAATTAAACTTCTGTTTGATACCTGACTCTTCTGTCTCAACCTGCTTTGTTCAGCTCTGGCCACCCACAGGTTGAAGTCCAGTTCCTTTGGTTGATAAGCACAATGGAAGATATGGTTAAATGTCATATGAGTGGTACACAAGAGGACTCACTGTTGGTTGCGGTAATTAGAGAAGATTTTGTGGAGAAGGTAGGGATTGAGCTGGGCCTTGAAGAGCAGGCAGGATTTCAAGTGGGGTGGATGGTGAAATAGGCATCTAGGACAGGTGAATATTGTGAACAAAGGCACAAAAGCAGGAAAGCACACAGCCCGTGTGCCAGGCAAAAAGCCTCAAGCTGTTTTTTGAAAAGTCTTAAAAGACAAAAAGTAAAAAGAAGGCATGTTTTAAAGAGAGTAATCCCTTATCCTTATTACTGCTGTCCACTGGGCTGTTCAGAGAACAGTTCAGCCTTTGAATGACTCCTTCTGGGCAAGGAAAGAGAAGGGGATAGATACTATGTAAAGAATGTTATCTTAGGGAATGAATCTAACCTTGCTTTGCAAATATACAACTGTTAAACATTCACCAGAGAGAAGTATCAAGATTTTCCTTCATCTAAAGTCCTTTACAACAATCTTTCCTCCAAATGCAGAAAACACCAACCTGTTCTGAAGCAGACAGCGGAAGTGGCAATGATCCCAGCTCTTTCAGGCATTCATTTGTCTCCTTAGCAAGCTGATTTGTAGAATGTTGCAGTTGTTGTCTGAGAGAAAAAGGACTGTTTTAAGAATGTCATCATTTCCTGGAAGGCTTTTATAGAATGGACCATTTTATTCCACAATAGAGGGGAAGGACACTTGAAGGGTGAGGGTGGGAATGAGTTTCTGGTGCTCAACATAATCGAAGCAATGTTGCCAAGGTAATTCTCCTTCCAGTACACAGCAAAGCACCATATGAAGAGTACTAGGGACCTATCTTGATGAGGCTTTCTGAAGGGACTACAAACTGAAATATTAACTATTTCAGCAGAAAGATACACAAAAACATGAGTGAAGAATGAATAAAGAACAGCTATCCTTTGTCGATTCTAGAATGTGGCCACCAGTTTTGACAGGCACAGGAGAAAAGCAATTTATGCTTCTTGTAAAATCTGATTACTTGAGCTATTATCAAAGCTTTTGAGTTGGATATACACAAAGTCCTGCACACTTGGTATTGGTCACAGTCCACTGATCACAGGCAGAATCTCAGGCAAAGATATCTGAATAAAATGTGCAACAGATAGTACAGTTCTCTTACCCTTAAAGGCCTATTTCTAGCCTCACACTGGACATATTTTTGGCTTTAGCCTTGGCTCCATACAGGGTTTCTGGCCCTGGGTTGGTTCAATCCAAGCCTCCATCTCCATTCTACTTCTGATCTTGCCTGGCTTTTCTCCTCTCCTAACACAAGATGCCCTATGTGGTTGGGGAGGGGAAACTTACAAGAGGTAGGGAATGGAATGAACGAAAGAGCAAAGGAAGTATATGATCTGTGAGGTGAGATTGGAGAAACCATGGTAAGGGAAGCAGTGGAAATACGAGACAAGTTCCTTTTTTTCATGGTTTCCTTCTTTCTGCCCCCTTTCTAAAGATTTCTGTAGGAATGGTTGGGCCATGTACTTCCTTTTATTTTAAAGTTTAACTTAATCATTCTTAAATTAATAAGCATTTATTTTTTCTCCCTCCCCCATCCATCATAACTGAACAAAAAAAGAAAAAGAAAATCCTTGTAACATATGCAGCATCAAGTAAAGCAAATTCCCATACTGGTCCACGTGCTTCCAATTTATTAAATCTTGTCACTGAAAAGAGGCTTCTAGACCAGAGGAAGTAACCAAAAGAGGGACCTGGCAAGTCCCACTTTCCTAAAGTGATATATATCATAGCTATTTGGTGGCTTCTGTGAAGAAATTCAAATACATGAAAAGCATTTTCTCATCCTCTGAATAAAATGGAAGAGGAAATTTTAAAAATATTTTAGAAATGGGGAAATTACAGCAGAAACAGAGTCAAAACAAAATGATTAAGAGAACCCAGGAATTCACCATGCCAGTCCATTGTTCTTTCTTTCCTTTTTTTCTTTTAGAAATTGATGCCTTTTGTTTTTGTTTTACATCACAGTTATTTCCCAATATAATTCCTCACTCCATCCCCATTGATCTTTTCCTCAAAGAAACAAAGAAATACAGTTAGGCATAACCCAACAATTAACAAACAAAGCAACTTAGTCTGACAACTGTACGGTGTTCTGCATTGGTAGTGCTTTACCTCTCTACCAAGAAAGGGGGGATGGGTATTTTGTACTCTGTTCTCTGAAATCAGTTCATTTACTGAAATTAGTCTATGGTCAGCTGTCTTTTATTGATGTTGTAATTTGTATTACTATGGTCATTCCACTTTTCTTTCCTACTACAACTACCCTACTACCTTTGGGTCATTTAAAATATTTTGATGGATCTGTAATCTCACTAATGTGAGTTTTCATTACAAGATAGATGGTCATCCATCCACACTTTGTCACCCAGAGCAACTCATATTCTCATCCTCCTATGTAGCATATAGAGGGATTTTGTATTCTATACAGCTTTCAGTCAACTAACTATATGACAGTAAAAAAGTGGTCTGCTGTAGAGTATCATTTGTGGAAGCATCCCTGTTCTCTTAAAAAAACCCACTATATATATATATATATATATATTACTCAAAAGATTTTGTAGAGATTGGAAGTAGGCACATGGACCAACAATGAGTAATCATTTATTGGTTGCCTTTTTCTTCTGTAATGTCAGGTATTTTTTCTAATCCTTTGGTATCCTTCCTCTTTCAACTATCTTAGGAATTGACCCTTCCAACTTTCATCACTCCTAGTGCATCTATCTCCCTGTGCATACTTCATCTTGATCAGCTGCTTGCTCCTTTCTATCCTAGTGCCATTTCTACTTCAATCAATCGACAAGCACAATCGAGCACTGTACTAAATGCTGGGGGATACAAAAAAAAAAGAAAAGAAAAGAAAAGAAAAAGGAGTCCTCCTGGGGGCACATCAAGGACTATGATGTTCAAGTCCAAATGTGGCGGTTCTATTACCACTGATGGAAAAAAAGGATCTGTTAAAGAGTCCTTGTCACTTTTTTCCCTCCATTTTTCAACTGATCATTGTCTCCCTCCCAGTCCTATCCTTAAATGCTCTTGGAATGATATGGTTTGGTTGGGTTCCTTATCAAGTTTTCTGTAAACTTGTTTGTCCCTCCACTGCTTCACAAGGAAATCCTGCTTGTGATTTCCCACCCTCCTTCAATGTAAGATTTTGAAAACAAGTTTAGATTCTAAACCGGTTTTGTCCTCAACTGCCATCTCTCTTTTTCGGCAAGGAGATCAAATATTTTCTGGCTGAAGCTGTTTCTAGGCTCTTGGTTTCTCTGTTGTGGCAGATTTACAATGATTAAACTATACCAGCTAGTGAGTCTATCCATTTCCCATTTAAGAGTTGATGGGTTGTTTAGATAAGATGGAATGGTCTCAACTAATTTTGTTCTTTCTCCTAATCTAAGGGATTGATTTTGATCTTTGCTCTAATAAGTTGATGGCCTAACTGTACACAATTGATTCATAGATGACTCCTCCAAAGGTAAACTGGCAATTTCTCATCTACTAAAACAGGAGCTATTTCATTCTTCGTGATGTTATCTAGTGTTCATCATATCCATTGCTCATTCCACTTCTCACCTGCAGCCTTGCCTGGTTTCAACTCCAAAGAACAAAGATGCCCCTCTCAGGTAAAGTCCATCACTTCTAATTGCATCACCAGGCTACTAATTTTAAGCCTTGAATATCCCTCAGCTTTCTTTCCCTTCTGACTGAAGGTCTCAAGGGTGGAGTACTAGCCTCCTCTCAAAGCTTTCCTTTAGAGAGGGCAGAAATTGGACTTCCAGCCCCCTCCGCTTCCCATCTGCAACTATGCCTGGTTTCAACTCCATGGAATAAGATGCCTGGTGCCAGTACCACCCTACTCCTCCCAAAACTTGCTTTCCCCCATGTAATCTCTTTTGTTCTGCTCCACTCCATCTTTTCCAGCTTCCTTTTGTGCATTATCTTCCCCCATTAGATTGTAAGATCCTTGAGGGCAGGGACTATCTTTTTCTTATTTGTATCCCCAGCGCTTAACTCAAAGGCTTGGCACTGTCAATTAAATGTTTACTAAATGTTTATTGAATCAAAAATTGAATTGAATTGCATCCTGACTCTTCCAGAAGAAAATATGAATATATAGAGGTGAGAGGATTCTACAAGGCAGTCTCAGAGTCTTAATGCAGTTTTAAGCTCTTAAGACTTTTGGGATACTCTGTATATACTCTACAAGCCTAGCCTCTCTCATTTCTAACTCATACCATGTTTTCCAAAGTATCTTTCATCATCCTCCCTTATGCTCACCTCCACACTGAAGGCAGCAAGTTTTAAAGTATATGATGATTTAATTGAGAGGGTCTTACTTCTTCATAGAAATTTTCCTATTTTTATGTCCTCTGAATGTGATATTGAAGCACTGTTGTTCAGATATTTTCAGTCATGTCCCACTTTTTATGACCCCATTTGGGGTTTTCTTGGCAAAGATACTAGAGTAGTTTACCAAATTCTTCTCCGGCTCATTTTATAGATGAGGAAACTGAGGCAACAGAGTGAAGTGACCTGTCCAGGATCACACAGCTGGTAAGTGTCTGAGGCTGGATTTGAATTCAGGAGGATGAGTGTTCCTGAGTTCAGGCCCAACACTCTATTACTTGTGTTGGTAACCAAAAATGGGCTCCTTAGCACTTAGTCAACAAGTGCCCTTGACTAGTTTGGCTTTTTCCCCTGAACTGAATGCTGTTTGTATGTTGGATTGGAGTAAGCTTGTTGGCCCCTTCACCTTGCTTCCCTTGCTTAAGCTGATCGAAAGAACCTGTGCTTTCCCGGTCAACCCCTTCACCTTGCTTAAGCAGATCGAAAGAACCTGTGCTTTCCCCGGCGTACCTTACACCCCCGCAGAAGCCGGATGGTTAAAAACAGCTTCCGTTGGAGCCAGAGGCTGCCACTGCCACTGCCACAGCCACAGCCGGAGCTGCTGGTAGCAGAGCTGACCTACAGGAGGAAGCTGAACAAGGACTTGAGGCCAGTGGGTAATCTTTTTACCATAGAGGGGAAGCATGTATATGATTTTGCTTTACATGCTTCTCTGTGGCCTCCTGGTTACTCTTGTGAGGTGGACTTATTGGGCCTGGAAGTTTTTGATCAATATATCAATATGGGGATGCTGGTTCATGGGTTGGTTACTGTGGAGCCTAAATATATGCTTTGATTCTTCTGCCTCTTATCTTGAGAATTTCTTATATCCGGTGGTTCTGAACCTTTCAGACACATATATGATCCTCTTTGAAATTATAAACTCTGCCCTCCTAATACAGTGCTGTACCACCTAGCTGTCTCATGTTGAAGCATAAGCTATAATTATTTTGGTGATGGTCCTCTTGCAAATTCTGTGCAAGATGACCAAATGTCTCATGAAATATTTCTGCAATGACATTCATCTCTCACAGCAGTCACCTACTCTTACCCTCAACAGCTCTTGCAGAGGCTATTACAATCATGTCTTATTTTGTCTCCCTGATTCCAACTTCACCCTTCTCTGATCCATCCTCCACACAGCTACCAAAATGATAGTCCTAAAAACTAGTAATGAGTGATCTCATCCCTTATCTGCAAAAATCTTCTGTGGCTCTGGACTAACTTGCAAAGTTCTCAGTGTGGCCTTCATAATCCTTCACATAATCCTATCTTTCCAGGATGATTTCACATTACTCCCCTTCACATTTAAAGATTTAGTAGCTAAGTTAAGCTTTACAGATGGGCTGGAAAATGTGGCCCTTATTTAAAATAAATAAATATGCTTTAAAAATAAATTGTGCTGTTAATATTACAACACAGATTGTTTGGAATTGGTTTCCCATTATAGACTTTCATGAACTCTAGCTACCAATGAGACTCATTTCAATAAAGATTCTAACCTAATTATAATTTTTTTGGGGGGGAGTGAGGCAATTAGGGTTAAGTGACTTGCCCAAGGTCACACAGCTAGTAAGTGTCTGAGGCGGAATTTGAACTCAGGTTTTCCTCACTCCAGGCTGTGTTCTATCCACTGTGCCTAATTACAATTTGGGAATGGTGGGAGGTCCCTTTCCAGTTTACCCTAAAAGCTATGCTAAACTGCCTCAAGAAGAAGGCAAGCCAGGTATTTGAGATTTTAGGTTAGGGAAGTTTATGACCTTCCACCACTAAAGTCCTATTCTGGTGCGATGAAAGTGACTCAAGATTCCTGAAGGCTGTTGAGGGATGGGGAGAGGAGAAAAACTACAGTAGGTGCTATCAAGTTAGAAAGGCTTCAGTTTGGAGCTTAGAGATGTATGTCTTGGCCTAGGTACAAAGAAACTTGGCCATCAGGCGATTCAGCAGAGGCAAGTCACAAAGACAGTGTCTTAGAGCACTGAAGATTTCTGGGTCTCTACTACAATGAGAATCACGATACTTAAAGTGTAAAGCTCATGGTAAACTAGCATTAAGTTTTGCTGCTTTCTATACCACATCCAGCTAGGACCTTAATGTTCCACAAGCTCTAATCTTGACCTCAAGAGCCTTGGGCTTCAATAAGCCTGGCAGGACCAAGGGGCCTCAAAAGCCTTAGTCTTGTCATGATGGAAAATGCCATCCACATCCAGAGAAAGAACTATGGAGTCTGAATGCAGAGTGAAGCAGACTATTTTCTTTTTTGTCTTGTTTTGTTTTTTTCCTCATGGTTTCTCCCATTCGTTACAATTCTTCTATACGACATGACTAATGTGAAAATATGTTTAATAGGAATGTATATGTAGAGCCCATATCAGATTGCAGGCCACCTTGGGGAAGGAGAGGGAGGGAGGGGAAAATTTAAAACTTAGAGAAGTGAAAGTTGAAAACTAAAAATAAATAAACTATTTTTTAAAAAAGCATTAGTCTTCTTATAGAGTTACTCACAGATTTTCCTGTAGTTTGCTAGAATCTTGCTTAGTCCCCAGCTGGCTCATCAAATTCTTGATCTGAGCAGCTGGAAAAAAAGAAAAAGAGAAAGATTTTTAATGAGGTGATGGGCAAAGGAAGAAAGTGCATTCACCACAGATGCCCTGTGCTTCTCTTATTTATCCCTCACACCTTCCCAAATACTTATTTATGAGGAAGCACACCGGGATCAAAACCTGGGAAAACATATTCTATCCCAAACTAATGATGAAGTAGCTTTTTCTCTCGCAGTATAACTATATCCTCCCTAGACATGAATTGTATCCCACAGACAAGAGGGGCACTGCTTTGACGCTGTGAGGTAAGATTTCACCAACATTCTCCCAGACCCACTACACTTCATTTTACCCCAGGATGAGGATTAAGTCAACTTTGCCAGGGACCGTATAATTCCAAATTTCAATGAGTACCAATGAAAAACAAACAAACACTATGTAGCCTTCCTCATCAAGTTTTGAATAGATCAGGGCTTCTTAACTTTTTCCACTCCAGATCCCTTTTAGTTTAGGCCTGAGGGCATGTGCAGTACAAAGTTGTGTTCAGAACCAAGGCTGCAGTGAAGTTGTGCTATGCAACATGGGCAAGAGTTGCCAGAAACACCTAGGATTCATTACTCGTGTGATTTTGAATTAATTTTTAGTCATTGTGCGTTCAGAAACCTTTCACTGTTGCCAAATTTTTCACCCCATATATGGTCATGACCCACAGTTTAAGAAGCACTGGACTAGATGCAGTATTCTTATTTTTTTTTAACATTGTTCTTTCTACAATTTTCTTTCCTGGTTTAATTTTATCCTCCCCAAATGTCTAGATTTCTAGGGTCTAGAACTTGATTTTTTTTTCCCAAAAGAGTATGTATTTTCAGACTCTCTCACACTGGTGGAATCCTTCAATGCTTCATCATGATAACATGGTGATTTTAGATTCTCAAAGGTTTTGTAAGTGATAAACCTTGGTCCTACTCAAGCTGAAACGGCTTTTCACTATAGGCCCATTTGACAGACTGTCATCCAAGGACCATCTAGCTAACTTAAGAAGAGACTCATCACTCAGTTGGCAACAGGACAATGAAATTTTTGGCCATAGTAATTCTCAAAGACAATCTTCTGAGTTGTAGAGAGGTTGTAATCTGACAGATGGTATGGGAGTATCCATACCAACAAAAGCATGGATTTTGAAAAATGGTAGCATCTTAAAGTATAATGTAGTGACAGCTGGCCATGATATAAGAACACTTGGAAGGAAACATTTCGGCACAGATAAACCATATTTTATCTTCATGTTACAATAATAGTCTTTCCCATCCTTTCTGGATCATTGTTAAAGTCTGACTCAACTCCAGGTGGCTTAATGGGCGACTTGTGGGAGTGGCTGGAGGAAAGCAGAATTGAATGCAACAAATTGAGCTATGTGGCACAAGGTAGTGTTGGACCTAGAGTCAGGAAGACCTGGTTTAAATCCTACCTCTGATACTTATTACTTTGTGACCCGGGGTAAGTCACTTATTCTGTCTGCCTTAATTTACTCATTTGTAAAACAGGGATACTGATAGCATCTACCTTCTAGAGTTCTTGTGAAGATCAAATGAGAGAATTTTTAAAGTGCTTTGCAAACCTTAAAGTGCAATATAAATGCTAGTTATTATAATTATTCATGAAGTAAATTAAAATTTCTACTGTTACAAATTCATTTTATAGTTCAATATCCTTCAAATTTATAGAATTTGGGGTTACCAGGCCATTGATTTATGCCTGATGCTGTCTTCAAGCTGAAGAGCCCAGATCCCCTTCTGTTACCAAAAACAGGCTAATTCATATATACTGATGAGCAATAGTTTTCTATGGTCAATAAAACGTTATTTATAACAGTAACAATAGGTTCTCCTTTGATGCTTCTTGTGGTATGGAGGCTATGCTAGTGCATGAAAGCTCTGACAGTTTCTATAGTAAGCCAGAAAGACTCTGAGAATGGTCCCAGCCCATAAATTGTCTGCTGGCCCATGACCAAGACAGGTAAAAAACAAAAATGATCATCGCCAGTATGCTGACCACAAACGATGAATTATTTAGCTGTTGTGATCCATGAAACAGGTAAAAGATATAAAACGACTTGGTTTTGTGTGGCTTTTTTTCCATTTCTACAGTCAAAATGACAGAAAAGATCCAGTTATTTTAAAGAGTCCACGATATTTCACTACTGATGCTTAATGTCCAACGATTGATTCATTATGGGAGGAATTTCCCATAACCAGACTGTCATTTTTGCTCTAAATGAAACAAGAAGGCATACAGAAGCAAAGGGGAAGGGACAATTCACAGGTTCTCCCTGGGGGCCAAATAAAGGAGCTAATGAGGTTCCTTTCATTGTGCTCCCAAAGGCATGAAGAAATAGCATTTCATGGATCACTTGCTCATTACAAATAGTACCCAGGATGAAGGAGGGAAACCAAGAAAAGTCTGACAAGATTCTCTCAAATTAACATCTACCTTGGTACTTGGGCAATTCAACTGAAGAGAGAAAGTAGTAAAAAATATTGTTCAAAATTAAGAAATGAAAGTGTTTTAGTATCGGATGATGCTCTGAGAATGCAAATGCAAAACACATCTTTGCAGAAGATTCTGTATATAACCCTCTTTCCCTTCCTTACCCAATGAGCCATCCCTTGTAATAAAGATTAAAAGAGAAAGAACAAAAATCAGTTTAGCAAAACTAGCCAACCTCAATCACATCTTCCAGTAGATACATACTATACTCATAGTCCCCCACCTCTGCAATGAAAGGAAGGAGATGCATTTTCTCAACTCTGGGACCAAACTAGTTATCCTAATTTTGTTTCTTTTTGTTCTTCCCACCTACATTGGTGTAGTAATTGTGTATACTGTTGATTCTGTTTGATTCCTTCAAAATCAGTCAAACAAGTCTTCTATGGACTCTCTAAATTCTTCATATTTATTATTTGGACCAATTTTTCATACTGTTGATAGTTTGCAATTCTTTTGAAAGTTGTTCATATCCCTTCACCAATTACACATTAGGAAACAGCTCAAAAGATTTTATAGAGAGGAGACAGAGTATATGGATTGGCTGCTGCTAATATTTTTCTCAATCAATTTTTCTGGGCAACAATATCACCCATGATCATCAATAATATCACCAACGACCCATGGTGGGGGGCGGGGGGGGGGTGGAATCTTCCCTTTGAGATTTATTGAAAATGAATACCTAGGAACAGCTGAACAAATGTGGTACAAAGATGTAGTGAAATATTACTATATCATAAGAAACAATGACAATGAAAGAGATCAGAAGATTTGTAAGAACTGATAAACAGTGAAGTAAATAAAGGCATAATGACTACGATAAGGTAAATGAGATGAACACTAAAACAAAATTGAACACTATGTAACTGTATTGACTAATACTAGTCCCAGGACACAGATGAGGAAATGTAGCTCCCTTTGCCCCTCTTCCAAGTCTGCCTAAGGGGAGCTGGTGGCTCAGTGAGTACCTGATGTGGAGTCAGCAAGAGCATTCAAATGTGACCTCAGATACTTATTAACTATGTAACTCTGGGAAAGCCACCTCACCTCTATCTGCCTCGGTTTCATCAACTATAAAATGAGAATGATAATAGCGTTTACCTTCCAGGGCTGCTGAGAGGATCAAATGAGATATTTGTAAAGTGCTAGGCACAGTGCCTGCTGCAGAGTAGGGCTTAATAAATGAATTTTCTTCCCTTTGTTGGAGAACTAAAAGACTGTGGGTTTGATCAATGCTATTAGTTGGTTTGGCTTAACTGCTTTCCTTTGCTACAAGTGAAGGCTCCTAGTTGGGAGTGGGAAGAGATAGAGAGAAGGAGTACACTTGGAAATGAATATGCTAAAAAAAAAAGTTTTTTAAAAAAAGAAATAACTGACTGCTAACACGTGACAAAAAACAAACATGAGAATGGTCTATGCAGTGTAAGGGTATTCTTGATGAAATCATAAGAAAGGTAAAACCATTTTTACAACAGAACACACTTGTACAATCTCAAACTCAACCAAGAGGTACAGAGAACACGAGATCTCATGTTTTTATTATTTGTTGGTTACGAAAAAGCAATGGACTCAGTCAAACTTTTGAAGCATCAGACTCTTTCAACAAGTATCCTCTGTGCATATGTTAAGACTATATACCTTGATAGGTACAACCATGGAGATGTATAGAGGTGCTCTCAACAAAGTGACCATCGAGTGAGGCATAAAATAGGACATACAGGTTTGTCAAAGGGGTTTGCTAGCACAATACAGAATATTCTGGTCAGAGTCCAAATAAAAGGGCAAGTTTCCATAGATGGTGAGATTCTCCTGATGCTCTTATTTGAGAATAATATTGTGTTGATTGAAGGAAGCCCTTTTCCATATTATAAGGCTTCTTCAATGAGGTCTATGATCACTTTAAAGAGATCAGTCTAGTAATTTAGATAGGAAAAATAGCTGAATGATGAATGTAAATTGCCCAGATTATGACATGCAGTTAGATAGGAAGCTCATTAGCACACACAACTTGGCCAGGTAATACTGAAAGACAATTATTAGCTCCCAGAATTGAACAGGAAAAACAGAATCAGCTGGATCTCATATGAGAAACTGTTTAGTGCTTTCAATGGAAATGTTATATGACTGCAAATGATTGAGCACAACATGATTTCAGAAGAATCAAAATTATAGGTGACATAAAATGGTAATGGAAAGATTCAGGGTAGGTGTATTATCAGCAATGACATATGCCAGCAGTGCATAAAGCACAACAAGAATATTTTGTTGGTCTGTTTTTTCAGTCATGTCCAACTCTCCCTGACCCTACTTCGGGTTTTCTAAGCAAAGACACTGCAGTGGTTTGCCATTTCCTTCTCCAGCTCATTTTATATATGAGGAAACCGAGGCAAACAGGGTTAAGTGACTTGCCTAGGGTCATATAGCTAGCATCTGAGGCCCAATCTAAACTAAGATCTTCCAGACTCTATCCTCTGCGCCACCTTGCTGCCCGCATCAAGAACATGTATAATTCTAAAAAAGATGTGTGCTAAGTATAGCAAGGGATTCCAGGAGACAGCCTGAATGTTGCTCTAATATCTGTAAAGTATTAAAAAAAAGCCAGCAGGCTTCCAAAACACTGGACAAAAATCTATTGAGTATTGATGGAAAGTTACAATCATGATAGAAAATGGCAAAGTGAAGAAGGGTTACAACCAGCACGGATGCTGGGAGAAGTACCCCACCCAAAAGATAAGAGCTCAGAACCATTGCAGCAGTCAAGCAAATAGTGGTTGACCTTTGTATTTAAATCTGGGGATTTAGAAAGTGCTTTCCTTGCAATTCCCCTCTGAGGTTTGTGAGGTTGTCCCCATTTTATAGATGGGAAGGCTGCATGGCAGTGGATAAGGCATCAGGAAGACTGGATTCAAATTCCACCTCTGACACACTCACTTCATTTCTCTGAACCTAATCAATAACAATGAGCGGGAGCTACACAGGGTAAAACCTCAGTTCCGAGACATTAAAACTGACTTTGTATGGTTTAATATTCCTATCAAGAAAGCAGGCTAGGGGCAGCTAGTGGTATAGTGAATAGAGCACTGGCTCTGGAGTCAGGAGGACTGTGTGACCCTGAGCAAGTTACTTAAAACCTCGATAAGAAAGGAAGGCAGAAAGGAAGGAAGAAAGAAAAAGAAAAAAAGAAAGAAAGAGGATAGAAGGAAGGAAGGAAGGAAGTAGGGAAGGAAGAAAGAAAGCAGGCTTTCTTCAGAAACCAAAGAAGACATATAAATAGCTCACATGGTTTATAATAACTTAACACCTATTAAGCACACTGGGAGGCACAGCTTTGTTGTTTGGAGATTCTATCAAACAGGGAGAAGATAATAATATTTAGCAGCTCTGCATGTTCTTGGTGAGAACATAGCTATGAAGCTCTTTTTCATCTTGAGCTTTTCTAGGTTCCTTTCTTGAAACCATGGTAGGTTTGGGTGGTTTTGTTCTCCAGTTCAATATTTTTAAGTGCCTAGTGTGCGCAAAGAACAGTGCGAGGCTTTTTATATGGAAAAGAATGGATAGGATCACTTGCTAGTTGGGGTGAAAACTCTTTCTCCTTTGACATACATATTTATTCATTCCATAAACATTTATTAAGTGCTTACTATGTGCCAGAAAACTGAAAAGGGAGTAGGGAGGGCTTAAATGCCAAACAGAACATTTTGTATTTGCTCCTGGAGGCAATAGGGACCCACTAGAGTCTACTGAGTAGGAGGTTGACATGATCAGACTCTTGAGAAATAACCAGAGTAAATGCTGGCCCATATTAAATCACAAGAATGGACAAATCTTGATCAGAACCAACTACTTTGAAGCCTCAGTTGATCAGGCCTCTTTCTAACTTTATGAGTATCTATGGTCCAGGCCTACCTGCTGTTTCTCACACTTGGTGATCCATCTACCCTCTGCTATTTCCAATGCCAAGAATGCTTCTGACTCTTAGAATCTATGGCTCAGCTCCAGGACCCTCTTCTTTGAGAGGCCTTCCCCTGTCCCCAGCAGCTAGTGACTTCCCTTCTAATTTGTATATATCGTCTACATCTACATATGTTTATGTTGCTTTGTCCATTAGAACGCAAGCTCTTTTAGGGAAAGGGCTGTTCTTTCTATTTTTTTTAAACTCCTAGCACTTAGCACAGTGCTTAGTATATAGTAAGCACTAATAAAGCTTTATTGATTAAGCTGCAGTAAATCAGAAAATTTACAAAGCTACAACTATTCTCCACCCAACTGAAAGCATTCTGCAGGATATATTTTACTCTGGATTTACTTATTACAAGCTAATGGTCAGGACTTCCTGTTTAAAAAAAAAACAAAAAACTCTGATTATCAGAAATCAGATGATCCCAAACAACCTGTGACAGGATTTCCTATTTTTAAAAAACCCTGATAATCAGAAACCAGATGGTCCAAACCAATACATACACAAATTCCTCAGTTGTGCTGCATTCTGTTTAAAGCCATTTATGTGTATTTTAGGGATGAGGACATCTTAACTTCCTCTATCACCAACATCTTATTCAAAGCAAAGACTAGCTAAAAATTTTTGAAAGACTAAGAAGAAAATCATCGGGCAGTCTAACAACAGCTGACGTCTCAGTTTCATTATCTGTAAGATGAGATTAGATGATCTCTAAGAACATTTTCAGTTCTAACATACTATGTATGATTCAAATAAGGATCAGATCTGTCCTAAAATGAATATATTTCCCATAATTCAACATCAGGGCTTCAGACAATAACAGTCTCCAAATGAATTTTGATCCATCCAAAACATAAAGTCCACTGATAGGAAAGATACTGACAACAACTCTCCAGCATCTGAACCACCAGATGACTCAGTACCTTAAGAAAAAATTGAAGTACATTAGTCAGACTATGGAGACAAGAACATATGCGGTAATTATGACCTGCAATTTCCCAAATATACCAGCATGGAAATTAAAATTGCATTTTCAATTAAAAAAACTGCAATTAAAATTGCCAGAAAAAAAAGATTTAACAGTGTTACTACAACTGCAAACATCTTAAATGTGGATGTTGTCTGGCTCTAACAAAAACTAGAAATGGGCAATGTGGACACTGTTTATGTCTTCTGTTTATCCTATCAGATCCAAAGGACAAGAAATGATTTTTTGAGCATCATGGTTTCAGTTCAGTGAAGTGTAATATAGTGAGTCTAGTGGGACAGGGAAACTTGGAGAGGTTTGAGATGTGTGAATGTAGCCTGATGACAAATAAGCAAACAGTTAAGGTATTCTTCCTATGTCATCTCAGATTCTCTACAAAGAGCTTCAAGGGAGGACAAACACTTCAGCCAGAACTGCTGAGGGTTAAAAGTCAGAACAAGAAAAAAGTAAAAGGATCCTAGGATGGTAGCTGGCAAGAAGCTGGGGGAAGAAAGGGCTCCTATCCTCATATTTTTCTTAAATGAGAAAAATTATGTTCCACTTATTCACCTGAAGTAGTAACATTTATAGGCATCTAATATTGTTAATTAAGAAATGATAACAATGTTACTACTTGCTTGCCAATCTTTCCCAGTGAAAACTAATTCTGGGTAATGTTTAAAATGGACTTTAGTCTAATAATTATATCTAAACAATTTTGTTTTACAAATACCTTTAACCAAATCCTGCCACTCTCCCTCTGAGAAACAAAATGGGATATCAAAACCAAAGGATGGGAAATCAAATATACAGTATCAAAATAAACAAGAGATTTAAATGTCAGAAGACCTAAGGCTGAGCCCCAGCTCTTTCACTTATTAGCTCTGTGATGGCCAATCCCTTAATCTAGCTGAGCTTCAATTTCAACATTAGTAAAATAGGGATGACAGGGCTAATATTTGTACTATACACCCCACAGGATTATGATAGTAAAGCACTATATAAATGAGAGTTATTAGCAGCTTATCATAGCATCCTGTCACTAAATTCATCTTCCAGTGTCTCATCATGGCATGGAGATGATCCCGAGTTTTCAAAGGCTAGGCTAGTAGAAAACAAGCTCAAGGGGCAGCTAGATGGCACAGTGAGTACAGCACCAGCCCTGGAGTCAAGAGGACCTGAGTTCAAAAGTTACCTCAGATGCTTAACACACTTACTAGATGTGTGACCTTGGGCAAGTCACTTAACCCCAATTGCTCTGCCTTCCCCCCCTGCAAAAAAAGAATAAAAAAAAAAAACAAGCTCAAGGAGGTCTCTCAAATAAAAGTTTCAAGTACAAAACCTGGGATCATACGTTTATTGTCCAAGACCACTTCAGGTAAGTTTTGTAAGGTTTATTACCCACGAATACTAATTTTTCTGCTACAATAACTCCTGAGGACTCTCTACTAAGTTGTGAGAGAGCTGTACTCAGCTATAACAGGGCTGTAAGGTTAACTTGTATTACAGCCATCTCAAAATACAACCGGGAAAATCAACCAGTCAGTTTAGCTGCTTTAACTTTATTTGATTCACAGAATTTCTATCTACCACAGACTGTTTCTTGTTTTCTAAACAACTAATTAAATGCAAAGCAAACTCTGACACAGTTCTTTAAACTTCAATATAAGGTAGTAGAAACAGCACTGATCTCAGGATCAGAAGAGTCAGGTTTGAGATCAAGTTCCATACAGAAAGTGGAGGTGATACTTTGTTTCCTCACAAGATTGTTGTGAGGAAAAGATTTTGCAGATCTTAAAGCATTATAAATACTGTTAATATTAATTGGCAAATATAAGCACTCAAGACCAATTACTACTAACAACTAGTCTAGGAACATATCTCCAATCACTAAAACACATAAAAGTAATGTATCAACCTTTAAGTACAAAGATAATGCTACTTGACCTGCCGTCTGTAAGGTGGATACTTCTAAATTATGTTTTCTCCCCCCACGTTGGGGATGGCTTACATAATGAGGAAGTAAGACAGGTCACAAACACAACACCTCTAATTGTGGCTTGACATACACTCCTGCGTGATGTGGAGTCAGTCACTAAACTTCTCTGTATATGAAACTTATTTCAAGAAACAGTTAACAAGACTGAGCAAATCCAAATACTAGCTTCTGCTAATTGCTAGATCGATTATGAAGAAATCTCCGAATCTTAGGCAGCCAAGGAGATTAATAAGACAAGCTGTACTCCTTGAATCTGTGGCTGCCAATGCAAATTAATAAGACATGTTCGGCTCCCTTCAGAAACAAAGAAAAAACAAACCCATAACCTCTGTACCCCTCGACACACTACCAGTTCTATGACTATGAAATTCACTGGGTGTTTTAAGTCATACAACCTTCACTTCACCTTAATTGACATTAAGCTGAATTCCAACTGGTTCAGGACCATAGAGAATACAGAATCGGAAGCTAAACTGTTACACAAAATCTGAACCGAACAGACTGTGAATGAGAAGGAGGGTGGCTGTAGGGAGAAAAACTAGGTGACTGGTTAAATGAGGCAGCCCCCAGGACCAGAATCAAAGCCACAGCATCCACGAGCCCAGGAAAGCAGGTTGGGGTGGCCAGAATCCTGGATTTGGAGCGAGAAAACCCGGGCTCCAAGTCCCGGCTGGTTCTGACACTTGGTCCTGGTATAACGCTGGCCTCGCCCCTGCCCTTCTCTGGGTCTCAGTTTCCTCACCTGTAAAATGAGGAATCTGAGCTGCCGATCAATGAGAGGCGGTCAGCTCTGAAGCTTGAGATAAAGCACTCAGTGTGGCCCGGAGGAAAGGCCACCTCCGGGACTTCCTCGAGGGGGTACTCGGGGAGGGGAAGAGGGTGGAGCAGGCAGAGAGGAAGGGGGTTTGGGGCCGCTCCTACCCGCAGGCAGCCTGGGCCTGGACCTGGGTCGGGGGCCCGGGTTGGCCCTCAGCCTTCCCACGGCCACACCCATCGTGGTCCAGGCGGGGGCAGGGGCCCAGGCCCGTCCCGCTCCCCGGACGCCCTCGGGCCCCCCGCCCTGGCAGCCCTGGGCCCCCACTCACTGGCGTAGCTGATCCTCTGGATGTGGCCACAGCAAGTATTGAAGATGCTGTCAAAGTCCCGGGGTGGGGGGCCCTGCGGGCCCGAGGGCCCAGCCGCCCGGTACATGTCGAGGGGCCCGTACGACATGGCGAGGGCTGCCTGGCCGGGCCCGGGTCGATCTGGACCGATCTCCAGTCGGAAGGGTACCCGCCGACCAGTGACAGGGAGGAGGAGGAGGAGGTCGGTGGGACCGCGGTGGGGAGGGCAGCTGGGGGAGAGGAGGAGGAGACTGCTGCGCGCGCACCCGAGCCTCGCGCTGCGCGCATGCGCCCTCCTGCGCCCCGCCCCCTCGGCTGTCTACGTGACGTGACGCAAGAACCCGCGTTGGGGGCGAATGCTGGGAGAAGTTTAAATTCTTGGCCTGTGGGGTTGTTGGGGACCCCGATTTTACTTTGCGTAAGACAGAATTGGGGCCTCCACGGGGAAGGGTCCATCGCATCTGTCCAATCCAGCACCCCTCTTTCCTGAGAGCCCGGTGTGGGCAGCTCCCGTCCGCTCCCCCTCCCAGATGTAAATATTTGCCGCCTCGTTTCCGCCCCAGAAGCGGTGACCTCATTGTCCTCCGGGAGGGGCTCGGCATTCCAGGGGTGCCGAGCGGGGAGGAAGTGCAGGGCTGGAGTGGCTGCGGGTGTCACTGGGTGTGGGAAGGAGCCGAGTGACTGAGGACCAGTCACCCCGCTGGCCTGCAGTCAGGCAGGCGGAAGTCCCTCCTGGTATGCTTGCTGTGTGTGTGACATGGGGCAGGGCACCCCCACCCCCAGGCCGACTTGTTCAGTCGTGGCCGACTCTGGGGGTTTTCTTGGCAGAGATACTTGGACTGGTTTGCCATTTCCTTGCCAAGCTCGTTTTACAGACGAGGAAACTGAGGCAAACAGGGTGACGTGACTTGCCCAGGTCACACAGCTAGGAAGTGTCTGAGGCCGGATTTGAATTTAAGAAAATGAGTCTTCCTGACATTAGGCCCCGGGCTTTAAGCACTCTGCGACCTCGATGCCCCCCATAACATCCCTTATTAAATGATTGTCTTCAGACGTGTAGACAGCCAAAGCAGCAGACTTCGGCTAGCAGAAATAGATATGCTTCTTGATTATAATGGCAGTTTTCTTTCATTGAGCAAAGACCGAGCCATCCGCATTATAAAAAAGCAACGCACCTTGGTGGTGGATTGTGGATTAGGGATCCAAGTGTTCCTTGGTGCTGCCACATGGGAAATGGGGAAGTCGGTCCCCACCGATTTAGCAAACAGCATAGTCCAGTGGAAAGTGCTAGATTTGGAATCACAAGTCACTAAACCTCTCTGAGCCTCAATTTTCTCATCTCAGAAATTGGATTAGGTGACCTTTAAGATCCCTTCAGTTCCAAATCTGTATTCAATATACAGAATTACAAACTTTTGTTCCTGTCAGAAAAGTTTGCTTCCCACTTTTGCCCTGTTCTAGATGCCTCAGATACACTAGTAAATTTGGATTTCAATACCAGAAAGAAACTTAGAGATCATCTAATCCCAGAAATTTTATTAAAAATTTTAGAGTATTTTTTTTTCTATTTTTAAAGAGTATAGGAGTAGAAATGACTTCCCCAAGGTCACTAAGTACCAAAGCTAGGACTAAAACCTGGGTGACCTGATTCACTTAGTATTCTGCCATGTTGATGAACCAAGTATGCATTTTGAGAGCCTGATATTGGAACAGGTTAAACATGAATACTGCAGACCTCCCTGCCTTAAAATTATATTCCCTACTATGCAAATGAGCTTACATAGGGTGGTTTAGGGATGTTGATTAAGTTCATGTTAACTAGAAAACCAAAGTCGCAGTGCCTAATGGCTAGCATTTTTTTTATTGTAATATCCATTTTTTTAAATTTTGAATTCCAAATTCACTCCTTCCAGTCCTCCCCCAACCATTGAGAAGGCAAGTAATGTACAATCAATTATATATATGAAATCTTGCAAAACATATTTCTGTATTGCCATGTTGCAAAAAACAAGAAGAAAAAGTAAGTAAAAAAAAATACATCAATCTGCACTCAGTTCATTACTTCTCTCTAAAGGTGGAAAGCATCTTTCCTCATGGATCCTTTGGAATTCTCTTGGATTACTGTATGGATTAGAGTAACTAAGTCTTTCAGGGTTGATCATTGTTAAAATATTGCTGTTATGGTGTATAATATTTTCCTGGTTCTACTAACTTCATTTTAATAATTATGGTTTCCCCCCTCTTCTGCTATAAACAGGACTATGTTCCTTCCATTATTTTAATCTTTTTTTGAGGTGGCCCTATTCCTACTGGCTCTCTTTCCCATCCCCCTTGTTCTATCTTTTCTTACTACTGTCTCTTTAGAGTTTTATTTGTTTCACTCTCCTGCTTTTATCTGGTTATGATTATATATTTCTTCCTCCTCTTTTTTCCTCTCAGTTAATTATCACCCCTTCAGCTAGTCCAATTCATTAGTTTTTTATTTCATTTTTTGCACTTTTCCAAAAAAAAATTTCTCACTCCATTATCCATCTTCTCTTTTTATTTAGTCTAGCCCCTCCTCATCTGATTTATGACTCCCGTAATCAACTGGTCTCTCTTTTCTCTGTGATCTTCGTACAATCACAGCTTCCAGGGTATCCATTCTAGGCTGTGTCCTCCAGGCACTTTCTGCCTCTGCCTTGTAGGTTTTTTCCTGTGGATTCCTCTTTCCCATCCATTATACCTCACTCTCAGAAGAAGGCCAATTATTGCCGGTGTCAGAGAGACATTGCCCTATGGTAGTGCTCCCTGACCCCCAACTGATCTATACTCTTCTCTTGTTAACCTTTCTCCCTCCCTACATTTGCCTGGAAATCTTCCTCTGTCCCTGCTTTTCCATTCTTCCAGGGGTTCCATTGCTCTCCTGGGTTCCAACTCCCCCTTGCCCCCCATTCCCAAACAAGTAGACTTTTCAAGGCATCAACTCCCCCACGCCTTACTGAGTGCAAGATCTTCATTCCCCTTCACCCACAGAAGCATCATGGTATTCCCTGACACCTTCAAAGTAAGCCCTCCTTCCTTTCCCCCCTTTTCAGTCTTTCCCTCCTCCCTCCTCCTGCTCACCCACTCTCCTGTAGGGTCTTTTCTTTCTGAGACCACAGAGGTCACATTCTCTTCATTACTACCCCTTGATCTGACCCTAGCAACACTCACTACTTTCTATCCTGCTCCCCCTGCCTCCTTTTCATGTACCCTCCTGTGTTGTAATGCAGTCCTACAAAAGAAGCATTCTCCTATTGTCAGGTTCTGTCCACTTCTGCCTCTTCACTGTTACCACTACCAAATTTTTACCTGTCTATTTAGAAAGTCACTGGTTTTTTTGTTGTTACTTTGTTGCTGTTACTGTCTGCATTTTTAACTCCTGCTGAATTCTGTTGTTGGGGTGTTCAAGAAGCAAATAGTCTTTTCAGTTCTGGTTTTCTTTCTAAAAAATGTTTCAAACTCTTTATTACTGAATGCCCATATTTTGTCCTGTATAGTTAAGCTCAGATATTGAGGATAGGTCACCCTAGGCTGCATCATGAGCGCCAGTGCTCTTCAGAACACATTGTTCCATTCCCTTCTCCTTTTTCTAGTGGATGAGGAATGGTCCTGCATTCTTCAAATATCCTTTACATTGTATTTGAAGATCTGTCTCCTGATGGCTTGCAGAAATTGTTTTTGAACTGAAATTTAAATTTAACCACTATGTGTCTTGGAGTTTGCAGCCTTGGGGTTGTTTTGGTTTTTTGTTTGTTTTGTTTTGGGATTTTCCTTGTAAATAGTATTTTATTTTTTCCCATCATATGTAAAGATAGTTATCAACATTCATTTTTATAAGATTGTGAGTTCCAAATTTTTTCCCCTCCCCTCCCTGCTCCCCAGGAGAGCAAGCAGTCTGATATAGGGTATACATATGCAATTATGTTAAACATGTTGTGAAAGAAGAATCAGAACAAAAGGGAAAAACCATGGGAAAGAAAACAAAAGTGAAAATATTATGCTTTGATTTGCATTCAGGCTCCATAGTTCTTTCTCCGGATGTGGATAGGATTTTCCATCATGAGTCTTTCAGATTGTCTTGGATCATTGTGTTGCCGAGAAAAGCTAAATCCATCAAAGTTGATCATCACATAGTGTTGTTACTGTGTACAGGGTGTCCCTAAAGTCTGGACACATAGGACATCTCATTAACCATTTCACTGAAGACTCTATGTTGTTCAGTGACTTCTTTTTCTGAGGTATGCTAAAGGAGAAGGTGTACTCAATGAAAATCACAGATGCAACACACTTGATTGAACGCATAAAGAGTGAATGTGCTAAAACTGACGGCAATGTCGAGTTATTGCATCGAGTTCATGTGAATCTTACAAAGTGCATCAACCTTTGCATCACAAATGATGGAGATTATATTAAAGATGTTATTTGTTAATATTCCAATTAAATAAAATGTTGAAAATTTCATTCAGTTTCTTGAAAATAGCATTTTTGCCTACGTGTCCAGATTTTAGGAACACCATGTACAATGTTCTCCGGGTTCTGCTCACTTCACTCAGCATCAGTTCATGTCAGTCTTTCCAGGTTTTTCTGAAATCAGCCTGCTCATTCTTACAGCACAGTATTCTGTTACATTCATATACCACAACTTGTTCAGTCATTCCCCAATTGATGGGCATCCCCTCAATTTCCAGTTGGGGGTGGGAGTGGGGAACCTGTGGCCTTCTAAGTACTTGGGTGCAGCCTTTTGACTGAGTCCAAGTTTTACAGAACAAATCCTTTTATTAAGAGGTTTGTTCTGTGAATTTTGGATTCAGTCAGAATACTACACCTGAGGACCTCAAGGCCACAGGTTTCCCATCCCTGTCCAAAAAGAGCTGCCAAACATGTAGGTCCTTTTCTGTTTCTTAGGACCTCTTTGGAATACAGCCCTAGTAGTGGTATTCCTGGATCAAAGTGTATGCACAGTTTTACAGCCCTCTGGATATACTTTTTGGGTTTTTTTTTTTGAGACAATCTCATTTCTTTCAGTTGGAATTTCTGTGTTCAGAAGTTCTCTACAACTCTCTCCTACTCTCTCCTATTATTTTCTTCATTATGGTGGTAAGGTTTTTTTTGTCCTGCCATACTCTTCTGGAAGACCTATGACCCTTAACATATCCTGTCTTCAAGATCAGTGTTTTGCTTGTGTAGTGAGCATATTTTCTTTTAATGTTATTTTTTTTTTTGGCCTCTTTTTCTGGGTTGTCCTTTACTTCTGTGTATTTGCACCTAACCTATTGTTATCTTTTGTTTCTTTGGTGAGGCTTGCCATTTTTGGTTCAAGTTTTTCTATCCTGTTCATTATTTTTGTTGTGCAGGACAAAGAATGCTGCTCTCAATGTTTTCATTTCTCTTTTAAACGACTTGCGAAGTGTCTTGTGGTTCCATGTTCTCCTCAGACTCTAGATCTTCTGTCTCATCAAGTGTTGGATCATTTTATTTCATTTTTCAGTATTTACTCATAGAGGCCTAAACTCTACTAGATCTGGAGGTCATATTTCCTTCTGTCATTAGTTTTTCCTGTTGATTTATCTGTTCATGTTCAAGGCCTTTGATATCTGTTCTTTCTGAAATCTTTGGTACTTTCAGTCTCTCCCCACCCCCTCATTTTCCTTTTTGCTCACTTCCTGACTCCCTCTCCTCTGATGGTGTATTCTTTAGGGGCTGAATCTCAAAGTGTCTCAGCCTCTTTCCCACACTAGACAATTCATTGTTCTCTAGCCTCTGCCCCAACTGACTTTTGCATGGTCAGAACTGGCCCCAGTTAGATGCTGTGCTATTTCCTTCAGGTTTGGTGGAGTGCTGCAGATCTTCACAAACACATAGCCACACCCACAGAGAGTGTCCTGTCCTGGTGACCTGTCTCATTCCCTCTGTTTCTCAGTTTTCTGGCCCGACACCTGCAGTTCAGAGCCTGTTTTTCCCAACACTGGCAGTTCAGAGCTTTGCAGCACTGGTACTTCTGAGTTGCAGTCCCCAGCAGGCTTTTGCTCCTGAAGGGCTGTGGCCAAGCTGGCTTTTAAGGCCTGGGCAAACTTCTTATAGCACTGGAAAGAGGGAGCAGGGACAGAGTGCATGAGTGGGTTTTGATATAAGTCTGTGTCATATCCTTGGGTCTGCTAGTGCAACTTCACTGCAGGTACCATAGGAGGTGGGGGAGGGTGCTGAGTGAGCTCAAGGTCAGTGAGTCTTAGTTCCTGGGTTTCAGGTTTTTTTTTTTTCCTTTTTTGCCTTCTTTGGGAATATGAATGTCCTAGACCATGGCCACGGCTGAATTTGATTTATCTGGGGTACATAATTTCTGTTTTGGGGAGATGTAAGAGGTCTTGGGGATCAGAGAAAATAATCTGGTACACCATTTTATTGCTCACATGACTCAGAAGTCCCCTAGCTTCCTTTATGTCTCAACTAAAATCCCATCTTCTACAGGAAGCCTTTTCCATCCCCTCTAAAATCTAAAGGATTCTATATGGGTGACCTCCCTCTTTTAATTATTCCCAATTAATCTTGGATATAATTTGTTTGTACATATTTATGCAGTTGTTGTATTCCCCACTAGACTGAGCTCCTTGGGGACAGGGACTGTCTTATGCTTCTTTCTGAATTCCCAGTGTTTAGCACAAAGTGCCTGGTACCTCGTAGGTACTTAATGTCTGCTAAATTCAATGGACTTTTCTCAAGTTCTCACCCTAAATCTCTCTGCAGTCAAGACTCCTATCCCCCTTTTTCCTGAATACTCTCCCCTCTCTTGGTTTCCATGGCATCACTCTTTCCTGGTTCTCTGACTAGTTCCTCTTGTATTTGTCTCCCCAACTAGAATGCAAACTCCTTGAGAGTACAGTGTCTGACCCTTCAGTAGGCCCTTAACAAATCTTGTTGGTTAACTTCCTCTTCACTAGTTCACTGCCCTCCTCCTGCCCCTTAAGTGTGAGTAGCCCCCAAAACTCAGTCCCACCTCTCTTTTTATAATCCCCTCTATGGTTTTGTCTATTCCAGTAGAGTGAATTATCACTTCTATGCAGATGACTCCCAAAGCTAGAGATCACTATCAAGGACGAAACCTGCATCTGCAATTATCTGCTGGATATCCGGTCAGTAACTCAGAGACGTGTCCAAAACTGAATTCCATTACCTCCCTTCCTAAATCTGCCTCTCTTCCTACATCCCTTATTTCTCATGATTGCTACTACAATGCTCCCAGCCAGCCAGGCTGAAAAACTAAGTGTTTTTTAACTATTCCTTCTCCCCAACCCGTCTCCCCATCTCTGCATTACAAGATGGGCCTGGAGAGATTCTGACAACCCTTCCAACTCAGATTCTGTGAAGTCCTATTGATTTTGACTCCACCTTCCTTCAATCTTCTCCCCACTCATGCTGCCACTACCTTTGTTCTTTCTACCTCTGACCTTTCCCTTCCGATCTATCCTTCACAGAGTCGCTCTAAACCTTCTTAAGGTCTAGGTCTGATCATGTGTTTCTTCCTTGTTGAAAAACCTTCAGTAGTTTACTATCAAAATAAAATACTGAATTCTTCATTAAAGGATCATAGATTCATAACTGGAAGTATACCACTAATTCCAGCCTCCTCATACACAAGGCCACACATAATACAGCTCCAAACCTTAACCTCCTACTCATTTAATATTGTTACCTCCACTTGATGATATTTTTCCAGCCAAATTGGCCTACCCATTCTCATTCAGACCTGACCTGCTACCTTCCTTGGTGGCACAGTGGACAGAGTACTAGATTTAGAATCAGGAAGAAGAGTTCAAATCCAGCCTCAGATGCTGACTAGCTATGTGACCCTGGGCAGATCACCAAGGCTTTGCTTCAGTTTCTTCACCTGTAAAATGGGGATAGTAATAGCACTTATCTTCCAAGGCCGTTGTAGAAACCTTAAAGCAATGCATAAATGCTAGTTTCTAGCTACCACTGCTAGGACTGCTTCCCCAGCCCAGTTCTCACTCTCTTCATCGTCACTGATCAATAGCCTTCCCTTCCAGGCTCAGCTCAGGGGCCACCACTTCCATGAAGCCTTTCCTTATCCCTCATCTGAATAGTATCACTCCACCTCATCACACTCTGCTTCACCTTGCACGCAGTGGTGTGTTTTCATCCCGTCGGGAGACTATCGGACGGACGCTGACATTTTCCATCCTTTTATCCCCAGCACAGAGCTTTGTATATGTGGTAGCTATTTTATAAAACATCAACTCGCTCTCTGGGATGGTTGCAGGCAATCCTGCATGACTGTAGGGGAAGAATAAACTAAATAACCTTTTAAGGAAAGTCCCTTTTCCTTGGGACTATGTATTCACATAATGACCAAACAAGAAATGAATAGAAAAAAACTGTATTTCAGTCAATATGAATTTTTACACTCTTATATCTGTCAAAGTCTGTACAAACCAAAGCATTCTGGCATTTCAAAATTTCCATTATTACAAACATACAAAGAAACAATGGTGTTACTAAAAGTCACCTATTCAATTTCATGATAAAACAGCATCATGATTTTAAAAACCAAAATTTCAAATCCAGGGGCCCCCTCCCTCCCTTTTGAAATCTAAGGAAAGTTAGAAAATGTGTGAATTTGCTTCATATTAAATGTGAAGACTTTTAAAAAAGATTTAGTACAAAACTAAACTTGTAATTTTATGGTATCACACTTGATGTAACAATTTCTCAATTTCTAAGGTTTAAAAAACAGTATCACATTTTTTCAACCTTTTCTTTAAAGTCTGAGCAAATGTACCTGAAAAGTATTGTCTGACCTTCTTTATTTAAATGTTCTGATTCAAAAATATACAAAACTAACTGGTACTGCTGGTCCCCCTTGTTTGGAAGGGAACCTAGCATTTCAAATGACAGCAATGTATGGACAATACACATAAGTTTATTTATACTCCTTCTACGTAAGGCAAAGATATCCACTTCCAGATCTGTTTTTTTCCAATTTTGTTAATCTATCTGCGAGATTTCTGAGATGTCAACAGACCTGGAAATAGCTATAATATTAAGCCACCAGTATACTCTATTCTTAACTGTAATACTCTGCTTCTAAAAAATGCAAGGAGGCTGAACTCATACCTATAATCATGGTAGTTTAGACTCATTCATCTCTTCTAACCACCCATACATCACACATGCACGCGCGCGTGCCCGCACACACACACAGACACACACACCCCCACCCACCCCTCCATTGTTCTCACTTCAAATTCTGACCTGGCGTGCACACACACACACACACACACCCCTCCATTGTTCTCACTTCAAATTCTGACCTGGCATCTGATTAGTTCTGTTGGTTGTATCCTGATGGACTAATGAGGCCAAGGTAATGGGTAACCTATAGAGGTTACTTAGCATATTTCATGGCCCTGACTGCAAATCCTAATCCCAGGTGGATTTCTTTCAAATGTATACTGGGGTAACACAAAGGTGGGGCCTATTAAGAGTATGCAAATGGAACTGCAAATCCATACCCACTATGCAACAAACAACACAATTTCCCTACTGAAGACAAGTCATTGAGTCTTCTTGGACAACACTGAGGATGGACTATATCCAAGAAACACATCTTTCCATTTTATTTTATTTCCATCAGAACCTGAGGATGGTCTCTCTCTCTCTCTCTATCTCTCACACACACACACACTCAGCAGTACACACACTCAATGCTTCCTTCTGACTCAAATGGCCCATCCTGAGATGCTCTTCTTATTTGAAGACATGCACTATTTGCAGCTTTTCCCATTCAGGATGTTCCTTGGCAATGACTTGATCTGACAACTGGTGTTGGAAAGGAAAGGGATTTACAAAGCAAATAAATGGCAGTGTGAAAGAATTCAAAATTAATTACATTAAATGATTAGGAAAGTGAGGATGTCCAGTACAACCTGGACAAAACTTTCTGCCATCATCTAAAGAGACAGACTTCTGAAATCCCTGTTCCCTCCTAAAATGTCTCCTCAGATGCCCTTTTCTCAAGGGGTCCTAAAAAAAAAAAAGCACCTAATACCACACTTCTGAATCTGACTGTTTCACTCACCTTAACCATCAACATTATGAAACAACTAGGCATTAAACCAGATGAGATTGACATCCTTTTCTGTAGCCTAAATGGAGATTGGGGTGGTTTTTCCAATAGTTATCACAGCTTTGTCACAGAGAGAACTAGCTGGTCTGAGTATTTCCCTTTCTCAAGAAAAAGGGTTTTCGTTTTTTTTGTTTTTTAAATAAATAAACCTCTGTCTATACATAGTACAAAGTTCATAAAATACCTGGGAAAAAAAAGTATCCCCTGAAGCAGCAATTTTAATGGAGAGTGGAAACCTCCATTGTGTTAAGTCCTGTTAGGGTGGCAGCTTCTGAGTTCAAAAGGTGGCAGTGATAGTATTTACCCAATGCCAAACTATTTCCTTATGGGAACTGCAGGATGCAGGGGTGGGGAAAATAATTCCTTCTGCACAAAACAATGAGCAGTTACCACTATAAAAAACAAAAAGCAGTACAAAAAATAGAGAGATACCATTTAACCCTGACACCCTCCAGCATGCGATCCTAATGCAACACACCAGGTGTTCCCACCCTGCCCACAGCCAGAGTATAAACAGGAGATTCCCAGGGAAGCTGGCAGCTCCTGGCACAGCCATGCCTCCAGGCCAGCCCAAGACTCCACATAGCTGCCGCTCAAGAAGCTCCCAGACCATTTTTCACGGAGAAGTCATTGCTCCCGACTTCTCAGACTTTTTGCCCTTTGACAAAGCTGCTGCTTGCTTCAAAAGCTCTCGGTTTTTGGCCTGGAAATACAGTGCAAGGATGAGGTTTTAACAGGTGGAGACATGTAACCTACATAGAGCTACAAAGGCAGACATGCATGAGGAAGAGTAAGAAGCAGGGGGGAAGGACAGAGAAAGCAGAGGAGGCAAAAAGCCACCAATGAGCATGTGGCCCCTGAAGGGAATGGAATCACCCTTAAACAAGCCTCATGAACATAAGGAACACTGTACCCTGCTGCACAAAGGGTTATATATCCACCAACCATGGAGATTCTTGTGTGGTGAATACTTTATAATCCTGATTATCTGAAATTATATTCAGCTTATATGTGGTCAAAAAAAGTACAAAATTATGAGTATAATTATATTTTTGAATGAATTAAATCTGAAAAGGTTTAAGGATAAAAGAATAAGAGATGCTTATAGATGATATACCAGAACTATGAGAGAAAAGTCGTTTAAGCACTTGATCCTTTAGAACATAGCCAGCTCTCTCTATATTTCCCCACATTAAAAGAAACTGCATCACCTGTAACTGCTCTGTTACTTCTTTGTGGGTTTTCTCCATCTGATTCATCTTGGCTCTCATCTGAGACTCCTGGTACTGCAGATCGGCTTTCAATTCAGTGATCTGAAGGGAGACAGAGCAATCAAAGGGAATTTCTTTGCACTAAGGACCTGGATGACCTCTCAAAACAATCATCTTTAAATCCAGGGATTCCCTCCACCTCAAGGTCTACACTTAAGTCATCTAAAAACCAATGAACTTGTTTTCCTTTTCTTAAAGATCTCTAGATTACATTGGCTCCCTAAGTAATATGTTACTAATATAACAACCATCAGAAAATTTTCTGTTCCATATGGTTAGTATACAAAATCTAATTCATTCTTTACTTTTCTTTAGACCAAATCCAACTTCTACCTTTCCTCATGGAAGTAATTTTCCTACACTGTATTTCAGAACTATTCTATAGAACCTCCTCAGTTGCTCCAAATCCCTCCCAATGAGTGGTACTGAAACAATGGAGGGCATAATTCCCATAATTATGGGAAGAGTACTTTGCTACTACTTGCATTTAAAAGCCTCCTTCTTAGAATAAAATCTTCTATCACTCTTTTAGCTCTTAAATCTTTGATCCTAAGACACCTACATCTTTTTCTTCTGGGCTCAGACATTTCCTATCTTCTATTTCAATAGTATTCTTTTACTCTTTAAATACCTTAATTTATACTTGTCCCTACTGATTTTCAACTTTTTGCCTATTTCTCTGATTTGTGAGTCATTTGAAATTTTATTCCTAACTTCTAGTCTAAATGAGATGCAAGAAGCAGTGTTAGGCCTATGAAAGGCTGATGTTATTGACAAGCTAGTAACCAACAGCCCCAGCAAGTTCAATTTCTAGCTAATAAAGGCAACATAGCTGACCCACCCACTTTCTATTCATCACAAAAAATATATTCTTGGGTTTAAAACAGTAGTGAATATATAGGCATAAAGAAGAATTTTATGAAGTGAGGACCACTCTTTACTACAGCCTTTCAAATTAAGAAGCTGATTCTAAGACTTATATGAAGTGATGCAAAATGTCATGAGCAGAACCAGAGGAACACTGTACATAGTAACAGCAACACTGTGCAATGATCAACTATGGATGACTTTGCTCTTTTCAGCAATACAATGATCCCAGACAGTTGCGAAGGACTCATGATGGAAAATACTATCTACATCCAGAGAAAGAATCGAGGGACTCTGAATGCAGATAGAAGCACAGTATTTTCATTTTTTGTGTGTGCATGGTTTTTTCCTTTTGTTCTGTTTCTTCTTTCACAACTATGACTAATATGGAAATGTTTTACATGATTACACATATATAATCTATATAAAATTGCTTACCGTTTGAGGAAGAGGGGAGGGAAGGGAGAGAAGGAGAAAAATTTGGAACTCAACATTTTGTAAAAAATGAATGCTAAAAATTATACATGTAATTGGAAAAAAATAAAATACTATGAAAAAAAAAAGCTGATTCCTAATAACACAAGAGTGAACTATCACAGAAATGACAGAGCAAAAGAGAGTGCAGAATCCTGCAAGGCTAAGAGAAAAAAAAAACTGGACACCTTCCACACAATACCTATCTAAAGAGCCACTTTCCTATTCTCCAAGGGGTACTATATCATATGTACATATCATACATACACACACACACACACACACACACACACACACACACAGAAATGTCTGAACTACAAATTATACCTTCTTCTCTTTTTCTAAGATCATCTGGTCCTTCTGATGGAGCATCTTCTTAAGTGAGGCCACTTCTTCCTTTAGCTGGGCAATGATGACAAAGTGATCAGTGCCTGGAGAGTCCAGAGCTAAGTCTGGTGAAAAGCTGCTTTTAAAGAAGAGGGAGAGCAAGAGATTAGATGCATTTCCTGACTCCTCTGTTTGTGGTCCCTGAGCCAGGCTCTGGTTAAGGTTATTGAACTACATTTGAACCATTCCAACAACGCACCTGCAATACTGCAGTCTGTTCATTCACATTGAGTGCTCACATAATGTCTCAGTAGCACTACGGAGATTTTATTTGTGTCTGAGCTATTTTAAAGATCTTGTTGACTTAACATATTAAAATGTTATTGTTTTGTTCTGAATGGAATATCAGACTTGTTTCCTGAACAAATTACAATGTGGAAGACTTTGCATTAACTTCTCAGAGTCTCCCTTCAGATGTAATCTCTCTGCACTTTAGAACAGAAAGAGCTATAATTTGGTAGAACTGTTGAACAGCTGCATTCTAACCCAGAGGCAATCCCATCTTAAAGTAATAAATGAAGGGAGACTTGATTAGGAGAGAAACTAGGTTTCCCCAAACAGTTAAGTAATTTAGCATTAAAGAGCTTTAACCATCTGGCTACTGTTTTATTCTCTCAGTAAAGAAACTTCCATGACTGTCAGACACAAGGGAAAGAGGGGAGCAGTGATAAAACCCTAGGACTACATGCTGGTGTTTCCTCCTGGATTCCAGAGTAGGAAAAGAATCTAGAGAATTCTGTTTTGCCAAAATGGTAGTGAACTGTATTTAAATCCTATCCTTGCCACTTACCACCTGTGTGCACCGAACCTCTCTGGGCCTTAGTATAAGATGAAGGGGGCTTAGACTAAATGACCCTATGAATCTAGGCTTCTATCTACCCACTTCTTCCCATCTATAAAATTCCCAAATAAAACTCTAATTTCACTTAATTAGCCTTAAACTGGGATTAGTGAATTTAGTGAAGTAAACTCAGTGACATTAAAGCACATGCTCAAATGCAGGTGGTTTCTACCCATGCAAAAAAAAAAAACACCCAAAACTGGAGACAGGGAGTTAAGATGCAAGAATGAGCAGAAGCAGAATGCCATTCCTTGTTACAATCACATAGTGAGGCAAAAGAAAAAGCCCAATGGGGCCAGGGAGTGGCCCCTGATGCTTGTGGGGGAAGTAGCGGCTGGCACCCACTGGCTAACCTGCAATGCCTCCTCCTAATGAGGCAGAGCTAAGAGAGTGTGGTGTGATGTGGGGTGATACTGGCCCAGCTGCTGGGCCTTGTACCCTTTCTTTTTAGGACAGGAGGCTCTCCCCTCTAAGGAGAGTTTACAAAAATAATCTACAGCTGAAGAAGGTAAAACAAGTAAAAGCGATGAAATAGTTCAAAATTATGTTGGTGAGCTGGGTTAAAGGAACTGTGAGACCCAGGGCTATCCCAGACATCAAGCAAGAGGATGCTGTTTCTGCAGGGAACAGCTTCAAGTTAGAGTATTTCTCCTCTTTGCTGCTAGCAGGACATGCCTGCCAGCTCTTTAAGCCATTCTGATCTTATCATATCTCAATCAATGGCAATTCTGGCAGTGCTAAACCCTGACCATCCTCCTAAATGAACACAGGCAGAGTCAGCACAGAAGCTTTTCAGGAAGGGCCCAAAATATCAAAATGCACATACGTGACATACATAGAAGAGAAACAAGTGGAAGCCTCTAACTATAGTTTAGTCAAGCTCCATAATCCCATAGAAAGGCTGAGGATCAGGGATCTGAAGGTCAGTCCTGATTCCAAAACTGACTATTTAACCCTGAATAAGATACTCAACTTCTCTACAACGATGATAACAGCTAACATCTCTAAGAGCACTTTTAAGGTTTTGCAAAGTGTGTTACACATATTTAATCCATAAAGCTGCTGGCTCTCTGTATAAACAGATCATAAGCCATTCATGGCTTTTCATCCTATTCAAGTATTAATAGCCTCATTTTAGCAGAGGAAATAAGGCACAAAAAAGTGGTCTAATGATTTGCCCTCAAGTGCTAAACCAATCAACAAGCACTTATTAAGCACCTACTCTATGCCAAACACTGTGCCAGGCACGGAACTGAATCCAGGCTTTCTGGTTCCACTAACCCAGATGAATGGAGAGACAGGAGGAAAGCAGAGGAATTAAAAGAAGAGAAAGCTGAACCTCAGCCATGTTTTAGAGGAAAGACTGAAAGTATGTCAAAGAGGCTAGAGGAAGGTGAGGAGGAAAAATAACGGAGACAAATCGAATATTCTTTGAAAGAGTCAGCCCCAAGGCTAGCTACCAAATACTGACAGAATGTTACCTGTTGAGACCATTGTGACTTAAGAAAATTAGATAAGTGGGATTAAAAGCAACTGCTGCATTTGTTTCCTAGAGAAAAGAGTAGGAAGGAAATACGAGGGTTTTTTCCCTCCAAATACGATATTTTTTGATAGAATTTCAACAAAGCAAATCTGCAAAGAGGAGTTAAAGGAGACAGCAAAGGAGGAAATTTTACAGGAAGTTGGAAAAGAAATGAAAGGCTAAGAAATCCTTAGAATGTGAAATTTCTAGTTAATTTAATTAAGGAAATAATGTGGTTTACACAAGGTCAAGCTATTAGATAGGGGGAAATGTAAAGTTTTGGGAGATTTGTGAAAAGAAAGGGACAAGAAACATACAGTGGGAAGTTTCAGAAACTTGCAGAAGACAAATGAATACCAAAAACCAAAGGGATGTAACATAAGGAAAGGGTGGGTGAATTTTTTAAAAGTTAGAACAGCCAAGGAGGGAATGTGTTATCAATGCACTGGAAGTTGTAACAGTTGATTGTTTAGAAATGATAGGGACTAGGACAGTTAGTTATGTACAGCAGAAGAGCTCAATAAATGCACTGACGTGACTGTCACTGTTAAAGAATAGTCAGAAAGACTGTATTTTCAAAAATGAAAAAGAGAAGCAGAAAGAAGTCCAAGGAGACTGAAGAGGACTGGATAAGAAAAACTTATTTTCACTCACATTTAAGCTTTAAAATTTTCTGCTAAAAAGAAAAATTATAGTTAACTGGAAAAGAAATGCATAAAGATTTGTAATACAGAAATCTTAGAATAGAATTGGTGCATTTTTTAAAATGATGTATATTTATATGCTGCCAAAATCTATTTTTAATAAAAACTATGAGAAGGAAACATGTGAATAACGCTTTAGAAGAAAGCTTCTTTGTAAAATCTGGAACAATTGCTACTGATCCCTTAGTTCAGAGCGTATCTATTATTATGCAGGACATTCTGAAATTTTACATTTCTAGGATTAAGTCTCACTGCTCACCAGGCAGGACAGTGTCCCACTAGAGAAAAGCAGACACCCTAAGTAACTGGCTTATAAATTGAATAGCAGTCAAAATGGAAAGGTGTTATTAGTTTAGCTCTAGCTGTGGGGCAGACTTTAAAGTAATGCCAAAATAAAGTAATCCAAGAAACCCAAATAACAAAGAATCAATCACTTTACGGTACACTGGACATTTTTTTTTCAGGTAGTTTAACCTTATCCCAGGGTCACTAATGATCTAACCTAAGAGGCAGATGAGCTTTTTGGAAGGCCCTGGCCTTGGCCTCACTGTCTGGTTTTAACAGCCTTCACTTTAAATCCTGCTGCTGTGGATGCTCTCGCCTTCAAATGTTTCCTTGCAGGCCTGACCAGGCAAGCTGGAGGTGACGGGAAACAACCTGCACTAGCCCAGGGGTCTTTGGGGCTTCTCTAGGACACTGAATCCGACCAGAAAGAAGAAATTCCTTACAGCTTATTCCCCCACTCAATTTGCACATTTAAATTAGGCTTTTTCAACAGTAGATTCAAGAAGTCCAGAATCAACAGGACTGGCTATCAGAAGAGCAGCTATGAGGGATTTGAAATAAGTTGAAATGATGGGTAATGAGCGATAAGTGAATTTAAAAGACCTTCTATCCCACTAAAATCAGTAAAAGCCAGCCCTGGAGAGCCTGCACGATGATCTGCTCCCGATTTCAGGCTACTCTGGAGGGAGATCCTTCAGGGGGACACTTTCCAGAACGGAGATAATTCCAAGGATTTAAGGGAAGAGCATGTCAGGTGATCTCACTTCAGGATGCCAGTGCCTGGAGGAACAGGATAATGGTTGGCACCAAGACTCTGTTGGGAAGCAGCCCACTGCACCAACACGGACGGGGCACTCTGGATATTAGGACAAAGCAGCTCGTAAGAGGAAGGAACGCTGAGAAGGAGAGAGGAAAGCGAGGAATAAAAATATGCATTTATACAAGTTTAAAATTAAATATATAGCTCTATATCTCTATCTCTCATGCTTTCCTTATACAGCTTCTGAACTGGTCACAGAAAGGTCTCACCTTTTATTTCTGAACAGAAGATGACATGGCCTGAACCAGCCTTCATCTTTACAATCTGTTTTCACTCTAACTTGCCTGCTCTGCCCATCAGACTAACCAGACTCACATACTAGGGGGTGCTCCCGGTGTAGTCCACAATGACAAAGTGGCTCACAGTTGTTCTCAGTCTAGAACTATTACTACTACTGTGAAAGGCTATGCCTGATGGACTACAGGATTTAAGGGCTATAGGATCATTAACATTTCTAGAAATTCATTGAGGAGAACAGAACAATAGACAAATATCAACAAATGTAAGCAGTGATACAAGCACTTGTGTCTAGCAGCCAAACATTCTGAAACGTGCCCCTCTTATAGAAACTGCATGTGCATCTCACAAAACACACACACAGACACACACACACAGCTGGCTCACCTGTCTCCATTAGCTGTGATAGCATCAAACTTAGGTTTCTTCTTTGGAATTTCATTCTGAATCGAAGATGTAGACAGTGTTTTTTGGCTTTTAAACAACAAAAAAGGGAATACATTAGAAACAGATAAACAAAATGATGAAGTTTCATTTCCAAATGTGACTATCACAAAAGGCCCAGATTGTAGCTATGTAACATGCTAACTCATTTTCATATTATTTAAGGGAATCATGCAAACAAATTGCTTTTCAGTTACACATCTTGGTTCTGGCTGAACAGATAAAACAGCTGCTTACACTGACATGGTTCTTTACAGTTTAAAATAACAATAACCCACATTCCTACTTTAGCTCGAACAAAGCATTTTCCCCCAAATGACCTGGGAAGTAGGTAGTGAAGATATTGTTAACCTCATTTTGCAGATGAGGAAAAAGACTGAGAAGGGTCAAATGACTTGGCCAGAGTCATCCTGACCAGTAAAAAGCAGAGCCAGAACCCAGCCCTGGCTCTTCAGTTTCCAAGGCCTGTGCTTTGTACACCATATCATGTTGCCCCTCACAACCTCAACATTAAGGTTCTGGGTCACATTAGTGGCCTTGAAACCCAGGTCAATAAAGACTTGGCCTTACTTAATTTGCTAGGCCCGGAGTCTCTCTTTCTCCCCGACTCAGAAAACACAGGAGGCCCATTGCTGCTCTAGAGACCTATGTGGGGGGTCGGGTCACCCTTATTCTGTTTCTGAAATCACCAAAAGCTGAAATACGGCTCAAACCTATCTCTGGCCTCCACTTAGTTAAATAATATACATATATTAAGACAACCAAAGTTGCCATAGTTTAAAGAAGCCAGCTTTGGACCAACTCTAGACGTGGCAGGAGAAGTGAAGTCCAACCCTATTTCTAGCTCTACATTTTATCCCTGGAAATTAAAAGCTAGCTAGAGGATAGTCTCACCTAATGCTAAAGCAGGGCATAAAGCAGGTTAAATATCCCCCATCCTCAATTATTGCTCTGATGTCCCCCATGCCCTTACTACAGCTAACTTCACCAAGTTTTAATTTCACTTTATTAGACTGCTTTAGATGCCATGTAATGATGCGGAATAGTGAAAAGAAGACTGGAGATGCTGTAAAGGATCTAGGTGAGTTCCAATCCCAGCTTTGCCACCGACTGCATGACCCTGGATAAGCCATCATATACTTCTCTTAGTCTCTTTCTTTGTTAATCAAATGCTCTTATTTGTTATCTGAAGACCTGGCCTAATGGAACGCCTTAACCAGCACTCCCCATAATGTGCTGGATATTCTAAAAAAGGAGTCTGTGATCACAGTCACAACAGCACCTCTTTCTGATTGGTCCTTCAAATGAAAAGGTCTGGAATGTGATTCAGACATTTGCCCAAGTGAAGAGTAAAACAAAGCTCTTTTGCCTCAGAAGACAAAACAAAAATAACAAAGTTTCCCCCATAAAGAGTGGTTAACTTTGGCTGCAACCTGGAGATAACCCTATTCATTCCATAGTCATGTAAACTTCATAAAAATTTCCTTAAAGGAGCATACAAAGCATACCACTAAAACCTGACATCTTGTGGAACGTACTCTTGTTCCTCTGAAATGTATTGCTTACATTAGGTAATCTTATAAATGAGCTTCTTCTATGAGAAAATACCAAGGTAAAAATACAAAGCATTATGGGAAATAGCAACCCTCCATCTAAGGTGATAAGCATCCAGCTGGTGAGGGGGCAGGGCGCCTTACCTGTTAAAATGGCTCCCGGCACTCAGCCGGCTATACTGTTCCTTCTCTTGGTGGCCTGCTCGGGATGAGCTGCTCAGGTGCTTCCGCTGCTCTCTGGTTTTCTGTAGGACTCGCTTGTATGACAACGTACACAGCCAGCACAGCAACTTCCCATCCACCTGAAAGACCAAAACAAGTTAAAATGGAGATGCTGATGTCTCTCTTCCTCCTCCACTCAGAAAACACAGACTGGTATAGAAATTTTCCAAAAGAGAAGACCCTAGGGGGTGGGGGCTGGGGAGCGGAGAAAAGCATGACCGAAGCAATCATCGCCTTCCAAACGGAGTGGTCATCACGGAGAAACAGGACGAGAGTGATCCAGCTTAGCCCTGGAAGTCCAACAGAACAAGGAGCAACAGGTCTAAGTTGTGAAGAGGCAAACCCCTCCTGATTTAAGGAAAAGCTTCTTAATATTCTGAGCTATCAAAATATTGGATGGGTGGCCTTAACAGGGAATGAATTTCCTACCCCAGGGGTCTTCTAGCCAAGGCTGCACAATCATGAAACATGATGTAGAGGGATTCTTTTTCAAGTACAGCTTAAGATGAGATCAAGAGGTCCATGGATAGATTTTAAGGAGGGTCCATAAACTTGGAAAGAAAAAAAATCTTTATTTTCACTAATCTTCGGTTTCCTTTGTAATCATATGTATTTTATCTCGCTCATTTAAAAACATTATTCTGAGAATGGGTCTATAGGTTTCATCAGATTGCCAAAGAGGATCAGTGACACAAAACAGGGTAAGAAGCCTAGATTGGATGGTTTCTGGGGTCCCTTTAACATTCTGTGACAAAAATGTCTCTGCGGAGCTAAGAAAGAAGTTAGAGAAGGGAGCAGGGAGGGGGAAAGAGGAAGGGGTGAAATACAGTGGTAAATTGAGTAAATTTCCAAAATGAAAAATATCCCCTGAGTAAAGTATAACAGAAAGGAATCCTCCCATATTAAAATATCTAATGCCTTTCCTCCCTACATGAGGCAGAAAAGGAGGTATGATCATAAAAAATGTTTTACCTTCAGAATAGCATCAAATAAATGATGCTCAACAAAGTCTTAAAAAATATGGACCCCAAATGCAGCATGAGCGTAGGAAACACATTCAGTTAGGCTTGTGCCAAAATGAAAACCCAAGAGCAACTCTGATGGAGCTTTTCATTATATATGTCTAATCTAGATCTCATGAAGGACTTTTCTTAAGCTTTATCAAAAAACCTATATGACCCAGCAGAGAGAGGCGAGACCAGGCCAGAAGTCATGATGCTAGGGGTTCAATTCTTGAACTCTGCCACTTACTAGCTACATCACTGAAGGTGAGCACTTTACCTTTTCTCAACTCAGTATTCCCATCTGTAAAATGGAAATATCATCTGCCCTATTTCACAGGCTTATGAAAACCAAGTGAGATAATAAAGGTGAAAGGGCTTTGCACACAAATTATATATAAAAACATTAATAGCTAATATTTACATGGTATTTTAAGCTATCACTGGTATTTTCCTGTCAGTCCATTCAGTATGCCTATTGTGTATTCTATTTTTGGCAAAGGAAAAAAGATCTGATTTCTCAAAATGTTAGCCTAAAGGTATGATTAAAAAAAATAAGGCTTTCTCTGGGAAACTTAACCTAGTAGCACAATGTAATTCAATAAACATACAGCGAACTGATGCAGAGGAAAGCAAGCAGATCCAGGAAAACAATATACACAACAACAATGTAAATGAAAAGAACAAAGAAACTGAACACCACATAATTACAATGACCAAGGCTGGCCATCAGAAGAACAGAGAATATGTTCTGTGCACAGATGGAGGAAACTGTGAATGTGGAGTATTTTGTGAATGGTCAGATAGAGCTGATGTGTTAATTTGATTTTGAACTGCCTTTTCCCTCTTTCTTTTCTAATCTTTGTTACAAGAGATTCCTCTCTGTGTAAGGGAGGGAAAGAGATATATTTGGAAGTGAAGATGTAAAAAAAAGATGTCAATAAAAAGTGGATGAAAACTACTTTAAATCTAGGTACAATGTTAAACACTAGTGGGAAGGGGAGAGGACAGAATTATTAAAGTGCAATACTTTAGAGACGCATATTTTCATTGGCGTGGTCACCCCTTCCACCCACACCTTTGTCAGCTGCTGTAACCAAAAATACTCATTGCTTAGGGGCCAATAGTGGTGAGTTTCCCTGTCCTTCATGAAGCTGATCCCTGGGTAAGAGACAAGCATTCAGCCTTAGCGCCTCACTCTGAGATTTCCCTGCTTAGTAGGCCTTGTCAGAATTTGTGCTGATGTGCCCTGGAGGAGCCTTCAAGAACCACTGTCACATCCATGTCCTTGTGAGGCAGCAGAATAGGCTCTACTATAGGATTAGTGGAGAAACAAATAAGACATTTCAGTCTGTCCTCATGGAAATTTCTGCATTCATGGAATTTATAATCCAAAATCCACTGAAAGAATGAAATATTTTAAAAAAATGGATCTTCCCCATCAACTCATTTAAAAAGAGGGCCTACTCTCCACTAAAGTCGTAACTAGTAATTATGCAATTACCCATCAAGAAAAAACTAACTGGGTAGATGATCTATGAATGAATTTGAAAAAACCATGTCATCAAATTTAACTTTGGTTGCAAAAAGTTAGCAAAAATGTTAAATAATATATCCTATTAAACTTAATAATTCTGAATAATAATTACTATTCCTGACTTGTTTTCTTTAACAAAAGCATGTGGCGGGGAAAAAGACTCACCTTTTTTCTGTCATCCTTCCTGTCAAAGGCACACTGTTGTTTACACTGTTCACAAGAGTATGGTGGTCCATACTTCTTCTCTGAGTTTGTACAGCGCTGACATTTATTGCCAATAAATGCTGCAATGATGTTGCAATACTGACAAGGCTTGGGCTTAAAGAGAAGAGAGGAGGGTTAGATAAAAGCTTAGTACAACAGCTACAATAGTAATAAAAATGTGTTGCTTTTTGCACAGGAATGGTGGATTTTTTAGCTTGTCCTGCCCTCTCCCACTTCTACGCCATTTTGTATGCTCCCACCAATGTTGGCCCATTCTCCACCTAATGAAGTCCTTCTCTTCTTTCAAGCCCTGTTCATTTATCACCTCTTCCATATCTTGATCCTTTATCTACAAGCGATCCCTCAGTTTCTTGAATTTCTCGGTCTACTCTGATGTCTCCTACACATGTAATCATTTTCTAATGTTCCTCTGACTTACTGTCTTACTTCCCTACTAGACTATAAGTGTCTGAAAAGCACAGTTATTTTTCATCTTTATATCTCCAACACCAGCATGTAACAAGCACTTAGTAAGATGTTTGTTCAAATGAAAAAAATATGTCCCCTTTTCTGTGCAATGTACTTCAAAGTGCTAACAAAAAAATCAACAGAACTAGTCCTTTGTAGAAAGCAACAAATTCTTTCAAATTTCAGAAAAAAAACATATTTTGCTTTATGGTGCCCCAATATCTTGTGTGTTTAGCTGAAAACTGAACTAAAATGATCATTCATGAGAGTAAATAAATACTATCCAAAGCAATTGATTCACCTGGTTCCCACTCTTCAAAGAGCTGCCCTGGACAGGCTTTTAAGGCTTAAGGCTTGAGGCATGCAAATTTTAAAGTAGCTCACAGACGAATAGAGAAGCATGCAAAGACTTCTAAGAACTCGGGCAAAAAGAGGTCAAGCAAATTCAGGAAAAACAGATACTGTACCCGATGACTAAAACAATATAAACAGAAAGAGCAAAAACAACACAAACCATACAAATGTTGCATGATTACAAGGAGTACATGTGGCCCTGAAGAAGAGCTGAGGAAATGCACCTCCCCTCCCGCCTTCCTTGGCAAAGGCCACTGACGTGGGCAGCGGAACACAGCAATCCCTGGCCAACTCAGGTGACAGACTGGCCAGCCTGCTGGGATTGACCTCCTCCCCCTCTTTCTTTTCTATTCCTTGTTACAAGTGAAGGCCCTCCTCAGGGAAGTATCTATTTGGAAATGAAGGTGATGGAAAAACAGAAGATATCACTAGAGCTTTTTTCAAAAAGTAACTCTTGAGGGAAGTCTACTTACTGTTCCATACAACTTTACATTCTGAGCGCATTTCTTGCATATCGTATTGGTCTTACTGTTAAGGGAAAAACACATAAAGGTCTTCATAAAGAAAAATTGTTTTACCTAGAAAAACGATCAATCCCTAAAGACTGGGAAATTGCCTTTCAAAGAGCATTTGAGTGTTAATATTCATGTCAACTGAAATATTACTGTCTGTTCAGTAATTCTGTCAATACTCTGCTACCTACAGAGCACAGGGCTGTGAAAATAAATCATCTAATAAAATTACTTCAGGTGGAGACTACCCTTTCATTTCTGGCAACTAGGGGTGATTTTTTTTTTGGCAGGGTTGGGGGGGGAGGATGTCAATGAAGAATTTGGCATATATGGAGACCAAATTATTTAGTAGTTGCTAGTATTCCCAATACCAAACAGTATAACTGGTAACTTCTGTTACAGACTGGGTCAGCAAAAATATGAAATCAGAACTGGAAGGGCTAAATACTAGTGAATTATTTGTAGGAAAAAAATTCTCAATAAACAACAAAGAATTTTGAGATTTGAAATTAAAATACATTAGGAGAAGTATGTGGAACAAATTTAGGAGGCTTTACTTAATGCTGTTCATATTTTCCTTCATAAGCAAAGGCATAAGAAAATCGCAAACGTGGAAGAAAATTGTTGAAGCTATGATTTTAATATTTGTCTACAGCTTGTTCAATAGTTCATTTTCCGTAAAATCTAAGCTCATGAAAAAAGTAAGTGTTCCCTCATTCCCTTTTTGAAATTCTAAGGGCCATAATACAAACCAAATGTGCCTATGAACTAATGATCCAGGTTTGCAAAAATGATCAGATCCCCTCCTAGGCCCACTGACTTCAGGGAAGTTTCTGCCCAATGTTGCATTCAGCTGGAAACAATATGCAGAACAATACCATGGCTCTAAGAGAATATAAAAATATTAACACCCCAATATATTCTAAAATGTTATGACTAAATATTTTCCTGGGCTAACTGTAAAAGAAATACCATAGAGCATTAGTGTGATCTCTGAAAGAAAGGAAGAAAGAAAAGGAAACCTAAACAAGACTGAAAAAATTACTTGTCTAAAATATTTTCCAAAATATTTTCCAGAGCAATTATTATCTATTTCTGAAGTATAAGAACTCAAATGAGGGTCTTGCCCTGCTATTCTGCCAATACCTCCTCATTGGTATGTTGCTCTGAGGTTTACAAGTTTTGCTAATAATATCTGTACTGGGTAGGTAGTGGAAACATTTGATTATCCTCATTTTACAGATAAGGAAACAAGCTCAGAGAACTGAAGAGACCCAAGGTCACAAATTTATTAAGTGTTGGAGGCCCAACCTGAGGCCTGACTCTTGAGGTACTCTGATATAAAAGATAGCTCTTGCTGGCAGATATGAATCTGTTCATTCAAACAGCTTTTCAATTACACATAAGCCTATCACTCAAACTCTTTATTCCCATTATATTCAAAATTATAAGTTTGCACATGTTAACACTCAGAAAACAAGAAAGAAAAAAGGAACCTTTGCTAAGTGTGACAAGAACCCTGACCCAAAGGCTGAATGCTGAGGTTCTGCATGAATTAGTGAATGGGCCTCACCGAGGAGGCTGATCTGCATGGGAAGGCCCAGAGGTGTGCTCATAATGACAGGCTCTTTGTTGACTCTAGTTAGTTGTCAGGTAATATTCATTTCTTAATGATGTGATACAAAAGCGAAGTAGGAATACAAGTTTTACATATAGTCAGAGATAATAAATGGTACTTAGAACAAGACTACCATATTGCCCAAAGTACCTCAGTTTCCTCTTTGTAATACAGAGATACAAGGAGAAGGGGCTCAAGTGAACAGTATTTTTAAAAAGATGAGTTACAATAATGAAATAGTCAGGGGCTAAAACAATAAGCATGAGTAAGGAATTAAGCATTTTTTTAAAAGAGTACAATGGTTTCTTGTAGGAGGAAATATGTTTATAAAAAAGACAAGAGAAGAACCACTATCAATGGAAACTTTACCTTTCCTGCTGGAATTCAGTCCGACAGTAGGTACATTTAACCATAGGATGTGCAATACGACACTCCTGTAATGAAATGCAATTGTTAAAGTTGGGTGTTAAAAACACTTATTAACAAAAACCTCAAATGGAGACCATACAGCATGCTGGAAAGAACCCTAGAAATAATTTGTGTAACTTTGGCAAGTCATTTACTCCACCTCAGTCTAAACACCTGCAAAATGAGGAGGATGACCTCTGAGAGCCCTTTCCACCCCTGAAAGACCATAGTGGATAGAGAGGAAAAAGCACAGGATTTGGAGCCAGGGAACCTAGGTTTAAATGCTGGCTCTAATGCTTGCTACACACATGTACTTGGGGCAGTTCCTCACCTCTCTGGACATCAGTTTCTCAGTAAACAAGCATTTATTAGGCACCTACTATGTGCTAGGAACTGTGCTAAGCACTGGGGATACAAGGAAAGGCAAAAATTATCTATCTATCTATCTACACACATACATACATACATACATATATATATACACACAGGGGAAAATGGAAAGTGATCTCAGAAGGGGAACCAGGAAAGGCATCCTGCAGTAAGTGGGGTTTGAGCTCAGCTTTGAAGAAATGAAGAAGGAAAAGGTGAGGAAGGAGAGCATTTCAGGAACGGGGGACATTCCCCAGGGAGCCTGGAATTAGGAGAATTTTGTGTTGTGTGTAAGGAACAGCAAGTAAGTCAGTGTAACTGGATAGAAGAGTAAGTGGAAGGGAGAAGTGTAAAAAGAATATAAAGGTAGGAAGAAGCCAGATTATGAAGGGTTTTAAATGCCAGAGGATTTTATAATTGATCCTGGAGGATCCTGGGTTTGGGGGTGACATGGTCAGATCATCTGCAAAATGAGAAAGCTGGATTAGGTAATCTCTAAGTATAATAATGCAAAATGCATACATATATCTATTTTTTGGAGCCCAAATAGATATTATGAGACCACAAAAGCCACTCAAGTTCAAAATTCTCCAGACAGCTAATAAAGAGTGGCAGAAGAAAGAGCCCTACTCTCATCAGTAATATGTAAAAACTCACTGCCAAAATAGGAAAGATAGATTATTGTTTACTTTAGAAGACTTCATGTGTCATGCTCCAGAAATAGTCACCAAGATACCTGCTGACCAGGTGACTTAGTATGATGTCACTTCTCTACACCCAATTCAACTGAAAATTTGGGACAATGCTACTTGGTGGGAAATCAGACATCTTGGCATAAAAGTGAAGCAAGTCTAAAATATTACCAGCAACTGATCAAAGTCGTTGGATCAGCAAGTTAGAAGGGAAAGGAACCTTAGATATGCTCTTCTCTTATCTCCTCATTTTAGAGATGTGGAAATTAAGACCCAAAGAGATGAAGCAATTGACCAAGCACTACAGGATTTAGAGCTGGAAGGGACCTTATAGATTATGTAGGCCAGGCCAGTCCCCTCATTTAACAGTTAAGGCCCTTAGAGGTTACTAATTTGCCAAACTCACCAAGGTATTAAGTAGTAAAGGTCAAATTCAAATCTAATTCCTCTGCTCCCAAATCCAGTATTTTTTCCCACTATACCACTTGTGCCAAAAACCAGCAGTGAAATGCGACAGAATGCTAATTTTGAGGCTAAAAATCTTTTGACCTCTTCCACTTGTCTTCCTTTACGGCCAAAAACCTATCCACTGTTGCCTCTAGGATGAGTGGGGCAGCGATGCCTCTTTGAATTCCTATTCACAACGGCATCAATAATGATAAGAAGCTGATACTGACAGAAGCTCTTTACAAGGCACTTTACAAAGCACTTTCTTTATTCACCTGCTGAGGCGAGGCAAAAGCTATTTTTATTCCTGAATTATAAAAAGAGAAAGCAGAGGCTCAGGGTCCCGCAGCTTGGAAGGATCTGCTTCACTCCAAGTCCTTCTCTCACTGAAGCTCTCCTTAGGCATCGCCCAGCTCCTCCCAGAAGACCACCAACCCCTTCCCGTCGGAAAAAGGGAGATTCCTGCCCCTCCCTTAGGAGCCAGCGGGGTGAGGGACGAGCGCGCTGAACTTGCAATCAGGAAGACCCGGGCTCGCATCCAGTCACTTCCTAGCTGGGGAAGACAAGTCCCTCCATCTCTCTGGGCCTCAGTTTCCCCAAGAGTACAATGAGGGAGTTGGCCTCCATCTCTTCCAGCTCTATCCACGCGGACGATCCCGGGACTCCAGCAGCGGGCCCCCGGCGAAGTGATGGAGGTGGGCGGGTGCCCTGTTCCCCAGGCTCGGGCCGTGGAACCAGCCCCAGGCCGTTGCTAAGCACCGAAGGAAGCCGCGCGCGGGCGGGCCTTCAGGGGCCTCCAGGCGGCCCCGCGGGGGCGCGGCCGGGCGGAAGCCGGGCCGGGGTGTCCACACCCTTTGTTTCCGCCCCCTGACCCCGCTCCCCCTGGCGCGGGGCGCGAGCTGGCAGAACCAGCGGCCCCCAGCCGCCACCCCCGGCGCGGCCTGCCAACGGCCACCGCCCCCTCGCGGCCGCCCAGCCCCGCCCCGCCCCGGCCCGGACGTCCCGCCGCCCGCCCCGCTCACCTTGCACAGCTGCTGCCCCTGGGACAGCGCCTCGAAGGGGAAGCGCTGGTGGCATTTGGTGCAGGCGTAGAGCGCCGCCATGTCCCTCTCCAGGCCTCAGTCCCTGGCTGCGCTCCGAGCTCGCCCCGCCTCGGGCTTCGCTTCTCCCCCTGACAGATTCAACCCCAACCTGTAGCCACCAGAGGCGGTGGCAGCACCAGCGGGGAGGGGCGGGGCGGGCGCTGTGGCCCTTCACGCCCACTCATTGGCCGGACCCGACGTCCATCCCAAGAGGAGAGGCGGAGTCCGGAGGCTTGGGACGTTCCGATTGGGTAGACCGGACAGACGCCATAGGTGACGCAACGAAACCGCGGTTATGTAAAAGCCAGGGTCACGCGGGAGGGCGGTCGAGAGAGGTGGGGCCCGTAGTGGAAGGTTTCGCTCTGCCCCTGCGAGCTTTAGGCGTCTGGGCTGCACCTACAGCTTTTTCACTGCCTTCTTTTCTGCCCGCCCACTCCCCGCAGTTGCCACCCACCCCTGGGGGATAGGGATGGAGAAAAAAGCAACAACAACAACAACAACAAAAAAAACCCGCAAGTCTCGCGAGACGCTTCTGCCCTGGATCCCAGGGAAGTTGAACCTCCTCCAAGGAAAGGGGCGGGGCTTGACGAGAGGAGGGAAGATGGTCATGAAGGGGCGGGACCTGGGAAGGAGAGGGGAGGGGTGGAGGTCTAGGCGGCAGGTAACTAGGGGGCGGGGCGACTGCATGAGGCTGGACCAGGGCAGCGAGAAGGGTCGGAAGGTACGGATGGGGCGGAGACAGAGTCCAAGCAGGGGAGAGGAGGAGCAGCAGCATCCTTGCAAGAGAGTCTGTGGCCGGGAGTCATGATGTACATCTGGCCACTGGACCCAGATGGCTCTGGAGGAGAGACTGTGGCTGGTGACTTTGCACAGCCCTCCCTCACTTAAACCCAGTTCACTTGTACATCATGGCATCATCTTCCTGATGTCATGGTCCTCTTTGAGAAGGAAGGACAAATAACCACTGGGAGTAGGACTAGGAGCTGCCCACTGGGGGACCCAACTGAACTGGCCAGTTGGGAAGCACGGCTTGCTCGCTCTCCTTCCTTCCTTCTTTCTTTTTTTCTTTCTTTCATTCCTTCTTTCTTCTCTTTCCTTCCTCTCTTCCTTCCTTCCTTTCTTTCTTTCTTCCTTTTCTTCCGTTCCCCAAAGGGATGTAAATTCTGATTACTAAAACCTCAAAGATGTCTTCCAAGTTTTGTGAACTAGATTTGTTTTTCTTAAGTACCATGCCTTAAACTCAAATCAGCTTGGCTCTCATTAATTGGCCAGCAGTAGGTCCTAGGCCAAGCCCCACTTAGTCATTTTGGGGGCTCTGGTTGGCTCAGAGTGAATGTAAATAGCAATAATTTCTGTTTTGGCCAGAAACCCTGAGGATCTTCCCCTCTCCGTTGTTGGGTATTTGGTTTTTTTTTTTTTCTGAGTTGGTAAAAAAGGCCATTCTCTGTCTCATTTCTTACCTAGCCTTTGATCACTGAATGAGCATTGCTTCAGTCAGACTGAGACCTGTTAAAGACCTTAGCTAAAAAAGGCCAAAGTCTCCCACTGCATCCAGGGCCATCTCCAGTTATCCTGATCTGTGTCTCGCCACTGGACCCAGAGGAGTCTCCAGAGGAGAAAGTGAGGCTGGTGACTTTTCACAGCCCTCCTTCACTTAAATCCAATTCACTTGCAAGTCATGGCATCACCTCCCTAATGTTGTGGTCTTCTTCAAGAATGAAGGACAAACAACAACAGTAATCTGAAGACAGGTGGCAGGTGGCTCCAGGTTTGAAATTTGTGGGGGATTTGAAGAGAGGTAAACCCCCAATCAAGTGAGACTGGAAAGGAAGTGGATGAAGATGGTCCCATATTTCTCTACCCCTTGTGAGGTCAAGGCTTCCCCTTCACAGAGAAAGGTTCTGAGAGGGAGACACCCCACCCCACTGGGAAGAAGAGGAATCATGTATGGAGATCATCTTAGAGGAGTCCTCCCATCAAGGAAATGAACTCTTAAGAGTGATCTCATTCCATCCCAAATCCTCCAACAGATTGCCCCTTCTTTCATTCCCTGGCTAGCACTTGTTTTCAATCTCTCCCTGTCTATTGACTCATTCTCTCCTGCCTATAAACATGCCCATATGTCTCCTTCATTCTCAAAAAAAATCCTCACTTGATCCCTACTATCATCTTATTACTCTTCTGCCCTTTGTAGCTAAACCTCAGTGAGTGCCTCACCTTTCTCCCCTCTCACTCTCTTCTTGACCCCTTACCATCTGGCTTCTGATCTCATTGTTCCACTGAAACTGCTCTCTCCACAGTTACCAATGGTCTCTTTTTTTGCTACATCCATCCCCGTACTCCTTGACCTCTCTGCAGCCTCTCACACTGCTGATCACCCTCTCCTCCCTGACAGTCTCTTCTCTCTAGGTTTTTGGGACACCACTGTCTTCTGGTTTTCCTCCTACCTCCATGACTGCTCCTTCTCTGTCTCCTTTGCTGGATCCTCCTCCAGATCATGCCCTCTAACCATAGGTGTTCCTCAGGACTCTGTCCTGGACCCTTGTCTCTTCTCCTATACTTCTTCACTTGCTGATCTCATCAGCTCCCATGGATTTAATTACACCTTTATATTGATTCTCAAATCTGCCTTTCCTCTTCTAATCTCTCTGCTGACCTCCGATCCGACATCTCCAGCTGCCTTTTCAGACATCTCCATAGATGTCCAGTAGATATCTGAAACTAAGTATGTCCAAAACAGAGCTCATTATCTTCCTTCCTAAACCCCTCTCCTGACCCCCACCTTCCCTATTAAAATACAGAGCAACACTACCCTCCCAGTCGCTTAGGTTAGAAACCTGAGTCATCCTGGACTCCTCACTGTCTCTCACCCCTCATATCCAAGCTGCTGCCAAGGCTTGCTGATTTCATCTTTGCTACATTTCTTGAATATATTCCCTTCTCTCCGGACACTGCCACCACTTTAGTGCAGGCCCTTATCACCTCATGCCTCGATTACTACGTTAGGCTGTTTGTGGGTCTGCCTGCCTCAAGTTTCTCCCCACTGCAGCCTAGTTTCCATTCAGCCACTAAAGTAATTTTCCTAAAACACAACTCTGACCGTGTCACCCTCCTCCCCCAGTAAACTCCAGTGCCTCCATATTGCCTCCAGGGGCAAATACAAAATGCTCTGTTTGCCATTCAAAGCCCTTCATAACCTAGGCTCCTACCTTTCCAGTCTTCTTACACCTTACTCCCCAACGCCTACTCTTTGATACAGTGACACTGGCCTCCTGGCTGTTCATGAACAAGACTTTGTCTCACTGCTCCAGGCTGTCTTTCATGCCTGGAACACTCTCTCTCCTCCACTCCGACTACTGACCTCCCTGGCTTCCTTTTAAGATCCAACTAAAATCCCCTCTGCTAGTTCCCTTCCTTCTGTTAATTATTTCCTATTTATCCTGTATATAGCTTGGTGTGTGTGTGTTTGTGCATGCTCTCATGCTCAAGCTGTTAATATGTCAGCAAGAAAAATGTTAAGGAGCATAGATTCCTGAGGAACTCCACCAAAGACCTTCCAAGTTGATGTCAGATCAGTGATGACTGCTCTGGGTCTGGTGAATAAACCAGTTTTGAATCCACCTAATTGTACAAATGTCTAAGCCCCATCTCTCCACTTTGTCCACAAGAATGGTATGAGGGACTTTGGCAAGTGCCTTACTAAAAGCTAAGTAAATATCTTCTGTAGAATTCCCATAATCTGGATGAGTTAGCTGGGTCCCCTTTCAGGCAGCTAGATCTACTCACAGGTTGTGTTTGTCCTTTGTTTTCGAAGAGGACCGTGACATGAAGGAAATGATAACATGACTTGCAGTTGACTGAGTGAGTAAGGGCTGTGCATGGTCACTTTGATCAATAATACATATATTATATTTGCTTTGATTAATTTTCTGTTATGCTGTTGTAAATCTTTCTATTTCCCCTCCCCTTCCTGTGTTGTGTACTTTTGTTCCTCCCTGTCATGCATATCTACTCTAAAAGAAGCAAAGTCACATACAAAAGAACTATTGAACTGCAGGTTAGGAGACCCGGCTCCAAGTCTGACTATTTGTACATCGTTGGGTGACTCACTTAGAACACTTAGAACTAAACTCAAGTTTCCTCACATGTGAGATGAAAAGAATGCATTCATCTCTCAGAACCTTTCCAGCTTGAACATCCTACCATCTTGTTGCTCCACCTGTGGGCTTTCAGGAAGGAATTCCATTACTCCTTGGGGAAGGAAGAGCAGGTTTTGAGTTGAGAGGAAAAGAATCACCCACAGAGAGAAACTGCTGAAGTGAAAAGAGCCTGCTTGGTACTATGGTGAGCCGCCGTCAGCGGAGGTGAAATACTTAATGAGTATCCCTATTACAAGTGTCCTAAGGAATCTTACATACTTGTCTTTCAACTGATTATAATTATTCTGTGATTCTTCATTGCTGGCATTCCCCTTTCTGGGTGGGAATAAAACTGTATATTCCATGTCTGAAAAAAAAAAGAATTCCCATAATCTAACAATCTTGGAACCCTCTCAAAATAAGCCAGTGAGGTTAGTGGGGAATTGTTCGTGTCACTCTCCTCCTTGGTATAAATTTCTCTATTTGACATTCTTCACAATATGGCCCCAATCTATTTTTCTGGAGTAATTTTCTGTTACTTCCCCTCACATACTCTACACTCCAGCCCAACTGGCCTTCATGATGTTCCCCATACATGATATCGCATCACTGCCCTCCATGTTGTTGCGTGAGCTGCCCTCCAAGTCTGGAATTCTCTTCCTCCTTACATTTTCCTCTTAGAATGCCTTCTTGTTGTTCTTCAATTGATTGTTTCTGTTGTTTCTGACTCTCCGTGACCCCATTTGGGGTTTTCTTGGCAGAGATACTGGAGTAATTTTCCATTTCCTCCTCCAGCTCATTTTACAGATGAGGAGACTGAGGCAAATGACTCACCCAGAGTCACACAGCTAGTAAGTGTCTCAGGAAGATAAGTCTTCCCAGTTTAAAGCCCAGTGCTCTGTCCACTGTGCCACCTCGCTGCCCAATTAGAATCCCCAGCTTCCCTCAGAGTTCTCCTCATGTGCCACCTCCTACACAATACCTTTACTGACTCCCCTAGGTGTTAGTGTTCCTCCACCCCAAAAATTGCTTTTCAATTTTTCTTTATATTTCCAGGACCAAGCCCGGCATTATAGGATCATAATAAGCCCTTAATAAATGCCTGTTGAATTGAAATTAATTGAATATACCACATGCTGTTGATGAAATTGTGTTAGTTGTTTGTGATCTCTGCCTTTTTTTTTTACGTATCCTTTAACTATCCCTTTCTTCATACACTCAAGACTTTTCTAGGAATCTAAGCCCAGCTTACTGGCCTGTGGTTTGCAGATGTCACCCCCCCCCCTTTTAATGAAGAATTAATAAGATATTTGCTCCTCAGTTTTGAGGCACCTTTTCCATTCTCCATGAACTTTCTGAGATCGCTGATAGTAGCTTAGCAACCATATCCAACATTTCATTCAGGATGATGATGTGAAGTAGTTTATGTGGCGATTTGACCTTAACAAAAGTCTGTTAAATAAATGAGTTGATCTGTAACATGGAGCTAATAAGTTTTACTATCTGTTATGCAGAGCTGTTGTGAGGAACCTGCTGGGTGAGCTCTTAAGTCATGTCAGTGAAGCACCTTGGTTCCCCTGTCTCCCACAAATGGGTCCCCAGAAAGCCCCCAGGTTCCAGGCTACTCTTCACTCAACATAAAACCAAATCCTCAATGTGTTTTATGTTTCACTAGGCCAAATAGAGGGCTCATTAGTGCAAAACAAAAGGCATTTAATGTAATAGAATGGCATGATAAATGACAAGAAATATTCCCCTCTTATCTTTCCCTACTACTCGCAATCCACATATCATCAGTGGACAAGGACCACACTCTCCCACAGGTTACCACGTCATCATGGAGGAGAGAAAACATGGAACAGATACATATGTAGCAACCCCTCTGGGAATTAACTTCCCAAGCTGGCATTCACAGTTTTACAAATTGGGTTCCTTCAGGACTGACTACAATGACAGATTCAAAGGTACTCTGTGGGTCTACGTCCCTAAAATTATAGTCAGGACCCCCCACCAGTTTGTTTACCTTTCATAGTCAGCCAAAAGACACAATTAGCTCAAAGTAAAATCTAATATAGCATAGAAAGAACAGTAGTATAAAACACTGCTCCCCATAAACCTGGGAGGGCTCTTCCCAAATACAACATCTCTAGAAAAAGTGGACATTTGCTTACTCTGGTAGTGAGGTGCTCATAGGGGACACATAGCCAAGGTAATTCATGACTCCCATAGCGCCAGGCCCCAGCATCCCTCCCCTTCTTGTGGTGCATGCTTGCTGCTGCACCCTGGACACAGCATCTTTGTTGGATAGTCAGTTCAGCTGGACTCCCTGGACCGACTCTCTTTAGCCCAGATCTCTACTGTCAGACTGCTATAGTCGGCCAGAAGTCACGCTCCGTGAAGTTGCTTCTTTCCCCTGATTCTGTCTGTCTGTGTTCCTTCCTGGGTGCCCTGGGCACCCAGGCTGAGCAGCTCTGCTGCAAGGTGCCAGGGTCATGAGTGAAAACAATTCCCTCCCTCCAACCCCCAAATGCTGTCTGGTAAAGGCTCAGGGATCCTACTTCCCAAATCTGCCCCTCACCTTGAACACACCTTGACTGTTTCCTGGGTTGGCAGGTTTAGCTTTTTCAATGCTGCTGCCAGGGACATGATCAGTCTTCAGCCAGCTACTGCAAACTTCAAATTCAATCAGATGCCTTTTCAAACTTCATAAAGGGATAACGCTGTAGCTGCACTTAGTCTGATATATTCACGCTTTATTATCTGCCCCTTTCAGTCTTTTCACCAATCCAACCCCAAGATACTTACATGGATGCATTGACATGTTGAGAGGATCAAATATGGTTGTGTGTAAAGTGCTTTGCAGATTTTAAAGTGCTATATAGGTGTCATGTAATGCGCATCAATCAACAAACATTTAGTAAGCTCCTACTGTGTGCCAGGCTAAGTGCTGGGGATACAAAAAGAAGCAAAAGGGAGACAACATGCAAGTACATATATACAAAGCAATCTATAGACAGGAAAAATAGGAAATAATGAACAGAGGGAAAGTACTGGAATTAAGGGAGATTGAAAAAGGCTTCCTTTTGGCTGAGACTTGAGGGGAGTCAGGGAAGTCAGGAGGCAGAAATGAGAGAGAGAGCTCCCGGCATAGGGGGACAGGCAGAGAGAATGCCCGGGGCTGAGAGATGGAGAGCCTTGTGCATGGAGCAGCCAGGAGGTCAAGGTCGCTGGATCGAAGAGTATGGTAGGGAGTGAGGTGTGAGGACTGCAAGGGAGGGGTAAGCTAGGAAGGGCTTTGAACTCCAAATGGCGAATTTTGTATTTGCTCCTGAAGGTGTGGTGACCAAGGAGCACATTTGAAAACGGATGGATGGATAGATTGATGGATGGATGATACGTAGACCGACCTTCTGGGTTATATATCCTGGAAACTGCTATCCCAGGCTATCCCTATCTGTCACCTTGAGATACTACTTTTCCACTGGGCAGGCAGGCTGCATTGAGGGAGGCATGCTGTCCAGGACCAGCTGGGGGATCTGCTGTATCGTGCCATTGCAAAGCTGTGTCTGAAGTAGTGTGTTCAGTTCCGGGGGCTGCATTTTATCAGGGACATTCACCAGCTTGAGCGGGGGTTCTGAACCTTTTTGGGGTCCTGGACCCCTTTGTCAGTCTGGAGAAGCCTGTGTATTCCTTCTCGGAATAATGTTTTTAAATGCACAAAATAAAACGTGTAAGATGGCAGAGGAAACCAATTATATTGAGAGATAGTTATAAAAATATTGAAATACCAAAGTTCGCAGGCGCAACAGTGCAGTAGAGCCCTAGATGTCAACAACTGGGTGTCTGGAGTGGCTGCTGTTCTCTGCTGCCATCTGCTGGTTTTGAACTGTAATGCATCTTCTTTACTAAGCTGCTGCTGCCATCTCCTGGTTGTCAGCTGTGATACGGCTTCTCCTGGGCAAGGGTGGTCCTTCAGCTCTTGATTATAACCTAGGGAACTAGATTTCGTTCTTTCTGGGATATGTACTTGCTAAGGAAGCTACCCCTTTGTGTGGGAGGCCCACACATTGCACATATTTTCAGACTTTTACAATTTATTGACCAGTTGTGCCGATTTTTTTTCCCTCTTGTTTTCCTTTTCATCCTAAAAAAATGTTACATGGGGATGGATCTCTGAGAGGGGAGAAGGGATATCAGAGAAAACAATAGTGATGTAAAAAATAAACGATAAAAACTTAATTTTTAAAAAAAGTGACTTCTGAACTGTACTTCCCTGTGTTACTGCTCAGACTCAGATCAAACTCAATAAAAGAGTTTTGATCAAAATTCAGTGGATAGAGCTCTGGGCCTGGAGTCAGGAAGACCCATCTTCCTGAGTTCAAATCCAGCCTTAGACACTTAGCAGTTATGTGACCCTAGATAAATCACTTTACCCTGTTTGCCTTAGTCCTCATCTGTAAAATGAGCTGGAGAAGGAAATGGCAAACTGCTCCAGTATTTTTACCATGAAAACCCCAAACGGGGTCATGAAGACTCAGACATGACTGTAGTGACTGAACAGCAACAAACCAAAGTTCTTCTGGCCTTCTATCATATCCCTAGGCTTGCTGGGCTTGTGCTTCCTTCAAAACATCTAGAGAACTTCACTTTGCAAAACTGTCAAGATGCTGAATGGACATGGGGTGAAGACATTTCAGCCTCCATGATGCCCCTGGTTGCCGTGGAAATCCTCTCAAGAGCAATAGTGGAAAGGGTGGGCAGAGGTAGTAAGGCCACACTTTCCTCAGCCAAATAAATTTCTGGAATCTCTATGTAAATATAAGCTATCATTATTCATACCCAGGCCATGCCATCTTAATCAGAAATTGGCCCTGGTCCTTACGGTTTTATACCCTCTAAGCCCGGAATAACCCTCCCTACTGCTTTAGGAAATAGATAGACTGAGCTTCTGGGATATGTATCCAGGAAACTGCTATCCCTATCTGTCATCTTGAGATATTACTTTTCCACTGGGGCAGCAGGCTGCATTGAGGGAGGAATGCTGTCCAGGACTAGGGAGAGGATCTGCTACGTTGTTCCAAGCTATATCTGAAATAGTGTGTTCAATTCCGGGTGCCGCATTTTATCAGGGACATTAACCAGCTCAAGCAGGGGTTCTGAACCTTTTTGGGGTCCTGGACCCCTTTGTCAGTCTGGAGAAGCCTGTGGATTCCTTCTTGGAATAATGTTTTCAAATGCATAAAATAAAATATGGAAGATGACAAAGGAAATCAATTATATTGAAACATAGTTATAAAAATATTAAAATACCAAAATAAAACAAGTTCACAGACTCGTGATTAAAAGCTAGAGAGCTGAGCTAGAAAGCCTTTAGAAGACAAACAGAATGGTGAAAGGCATCAAAGCCTTTCCATATGAACACTGGTTGAAGAAATGAAGAAAAACTAATCGGGGGCCTGAGGGGCACAAAAGCTGTATGTGAAATGCTGGCAGATAAACAAGAGATTAGGCTTTTCCTGTTTGGCTCTGGAAGGCAGAAGTAGGAGCAATGGATGGAAATTTCAAAGAAGCAAATTTAAGCCTGATATCGGCGAAAAAACAACAACAACCACAACCCAAAACTTCCTAATAATTAGCACCATCCAAAGTAGCATGAACTGCCTCAGAAGGCAGTGGGGTCCTCCATCCTGGAGATCTTCAAGCACAGATTTGTTAGATAGGTGGTAGAAGGAATTTCTGTGTGTTTGGTGGGCTAGATGGGCTTCAAGGTCCCTTTCATCTCTGTGAGAATCAATCAATCAACATTTATTAAGCACCTACTATGTTTGAGGCACTGTGCTAAGCCATGGGGATACAAAAAGAGGCAAAAAAAAAAACAGTCCCCGATCTCAAGTTTACAATCTAATGAGGAACATAACATGCAAACAATTATATACAAAGCAAGGTAAATGGAAGGAGTTTTAGTTGGAACTTACAGGAAACCAGGGAGGTCAGTAGTCTGAGCAGAGGAGAGAGCATTCCAAACACAGGGGACAGCCAGAGAATGCTTGGAGCTGAGAGACAGATTGTCTTGTTCATGGAACAGCCAGGAGACCAGTGTCACTGGATGGAAGAGTGGGTGTCAGAGAATAAGGTATGAGAAGACTGGAAAGGTAGGAGGAGATTAGGCTCTGAATGCCAAACAGAGCATTTTGTATTTGCCCTTGGGGGCAATAGAAAGCCACCAGTTTGGGGTGTGTGTGTGTGTGTGTGTGTGTGTGTGTGTGTGTGACACATGATATTTTGGCCAAACTGGGCTTTCCCATGAGTCCCCATCACCAATCAAGGTCCCAGATCATATGAACAGGTATTCCTGCCTGGGGCTATACCCTCTGTGGATGATAATTTCTGAAAATGGTAAGGGGATGGAGGCCTTTACTGACCAGCTACTTTGTTTGACCACTTATGGGGAGCTCACCACCTCTCTAAACAGACTGCTCAATTTATGGCCAGCTTGAGTTACCAGGAAGTTTTTCCTATATTTTAAGCTAAAATCCACCTCCCTGTAACTTCTGCCTGTTAGTTTTGGTTCATGGGATCACAGAATTTTAGAGTCAGAAGAGAGCTCAGAGAATTTCTATTAAAACTATCCCTAAAGCAGGGAATTGCATCCATAACATTCTTGATTAATGGTCATCCAGCCTCTGATCAAAGAACCCCAGAGATAGGGAATTCATTTCTTCAGAGACAATCCATTCCACCTTTGAACAGCTCGAATTATTGGATCAGATGCTGTCTAAGGTTACTGCTAGGTCAAAAATCCTCTGGTCCCATTTTTTTCCCCTCATATTGGCCTCAAATCTGATTTTCTGGAACTTTTGCCAATTGCTTCCTCCTCCTGTTCCCTCAACAGCTCAGCCTCCTGAGGACTGTCTTCCTGGAACAGGAAGGAGGGATAGCCCCCAGGGGTCCAGACATTCCCCAGCCCTCCACCAGCCAGCTGTTAATCATTTACCAGCTCTTCACTGAATGTCGACAAGATAGAGAGAGTCTAGGAGAGGGTGAGCAACCCCAGGCTCCATCGGCAGCTGCTGCTCCCCTCTCCCCCCAGGCTATGTCTCAGGACTTCTCCACCAAGTCCCAGAAACCTCTTTATCCTGGAATTCATACCTTGAAAGAGTAAGTACCCTGTCCCTATGGCCCCCTCTCCTACGTGATGGCTCCTCCCACCACCTCCATTGAGGGAGGTGCCCAGGCCAGCCATGTCTTCGTTTCTGTTCACTCTAGAACTCTCTACCATACTCCTACCAGTGGGTACCTCAACCTACCCCACCCTACCCCATGGTCTTCCCAGGATAGAGTGTATGCTCCGTGAAGGCAGGGACTCTTTCTTTTTTTCTGGTCTCTGTATTTCAAACACTTAGCACAGTGCCTGGCACATAGTAAGTGCTTAATAAATGCTTATTTGTTGACTGACTGCTTCCAGTTAGGCCTTTACAGCCAAACAGGAAAAGTCCAATTCCTCATTCACAGGACAGCCCTCCAAAGTCTTCAAGACAACCAGCGTGTCCCCTCAGATCTTCCCTTCTTCACGATAACATCCCATTTCCTCCAGCACATGCTTGTACAATATAATATGCAAGGTTAAGCTCCTACTGTATCTAGGGACCAGCTTTTAAGTTATCTCACTATCTTGTCCACCCTCCACTAGACAGGCTCTATCCTGTCAGCACTCAGTGGAGTGCTGGTAAATGTTTAACAGCTGGCTAGTGGGGGGCAAGGGGACATTTTGAAACACTATTAAGTTTTGTTCAGTCATTTTCCAGTCGTGTCTGACTCTTCATGACCCCATTTAGGGTTTTCTTGGCAGAGATACTGGAGCAGTTCGCCATTTCCTTTTCTAGCTCATTTTACAGATGAGGAAACTGAGGCAAACAAGGTTCAGTGACTTGTCCAGGATGACACAGCCAGTAAGTGTCTGAGGTCAGATTTGAACTCAGGAAGAAGAGTCTTCTTGACTCTAGGCCCAGCACTCTATTCACTGGCTGCCCCATGTTGAAGTTTAAACTTCATGATTAACACTTTCTCCAACACTTTCTTAGGTCTCCAATCAGCACAACAATAGATCAAGCCCTGATTTGTATCAATTTGCCATTTCCAAGGAGTCAATACTCAAACTGAAAATTTAACAACCAGCTCTCTAGAGCTGACTCGGTCTGGCTCCAGAATACCCCTTCTCCAGCATCCTTCCAAAACCGTGGCACCCAGAACTGAAAACAATGCTCTGAGTATCGATTGACCAGAGCAGAGAACTGGAAAAAGCATCACCTCCCATTTCTGGACTTGGGATACGTCTGCTGCCCCTTCTACGTGACAAGCCTTTGTACAGTAGAGAGAACCTTGGATTTGGCATCAGGAGATCTGGGTTCGGATGCTGACTCTGACCCTTCCAAGCCGGGTGACCTTGGGCAAGTCATTTAACCTCGGTGAGTGAGTCTTGGCTTCCTCCTTTATCAAATGGGATTAACAATACTCATGCAACTGTCACCAGGAAAACACTTGGGAAACCCTGAAGGGCAGCAGGATTGGGAGATTTTGTTCTATCTGGAGCCAGCGATCACCCGTCTTCCTCCCCTGCTAAGTCTTCCCTTCTCCAGGCAAAACTGAATTTGGACCTAAGCTTGAGTCCTGGCAGCATTGTTGCTTTTTACTGTGTAATCCTGGGTGACCCATTCAGTCTCTCAGGGTCTTGGTTTCCCTATGTGTAAAAAAGAACAGGTTGGATTGGAGGATCCCTAAAGCCTCACAGCTGCTAGGTGGCACAGTGCATAGTACACTAGACATCGAGATAGGAAGACCCGAGTTCCAATTGGGCCACATGACCTTGGGCAAGTCATTTAACCTGTTTGCCTCAAAATGAGGATGGCAAATAACACCCACCTCCCAGAGTTGTTGAAAGGATCAAATGAGATAGTCTTTGTGCATTTAATTTTTTCCCCTCAATTATATATGAGGTAATATCTGTACAGAACTTAGCCTGGCACATGGTAGATGCTTAATAAATGCTTCTTTCCCCCCTCCCTTCTTTCTCTGGCTCTAATTTTCTATTTACATAGAGCCATAGATTCACAGCTGCAAGGAGACCGTAGGAGCCTCATTTTACAGATGAGGACACTGAGGCACAGAGTCAGGAGCCCAGGACGTCAGGCTCCGGAGCCGGCCAAAGCACACCCCCCAACTCTTGGACCTGTGTTCCGCAGCAGCAGCAGGGGCCATCACAGCCGCTCCCAAATATAGCCGCGTCCCGCCTTAGATGCTGGTGATCACCAGGCCCTTCCCTTCCCGCCAGCACCCCACACCAGCCCCACTTGCAGGATGCCCCCGAGTTTCCCCTTCCACAATGAATGCCTCCTGTAACCACTCTCTGTTCTGTGCTGCAGAGCAGAGAAAGTGAAAGCGAACCTTAGCGGAGAAACAGCTACTGACCCGAGCGTCAGGGGAGGCTAGCCAAAGGAAGGGATTATTATCAAACCGGGGACCAGCCCGCCCAGCCAAGGCTCCTTCAACAGCCCTTCTCACTTCTTCAAGGTAAAAGGAAAATGGCTCCCCAGCCCTTGGATTCTCCCCTCTAAAGAATGCAATTTAGTGGGAGTTTTGTTTTTTTGGAATTCTTTTGGGAGGAGTGTTGTGAGTAGCTGGATGGTTATCAGTCAGGGATGCCGCAAAAGGGAATGAATCATGCAAAGAGTCCCAGGGGTGAAGGCAGCAACTGAGACTGGACGTCTTAGGTCCATGGCAACCATTAGGATTCTGGGATAGTTGTGGGGGTTGGCTTGGACATAGATGTGACAGGGTGGGGTTTGGGAAGAGAATGGAATTCTAGTCCTGCCGGGCCCCCCCCCCCCCACTGATGGGCTGGGTGACTTAAAGCAACCCACTCTCCTTCTCTAGGCATCCATTTCTCCCTCTCTAAAAAGGGATTGGACCAGGGGTAGGGAACCTGTGGCCTCAAGGCCCTCTAGGTCCTCAAGTGCAGCCCTTTGAATCCAAACTTCACAACCAAATCTCCTTAAAAGGATTTGTTCTGTAAAACTTGGACTCAGTCAGGAGGCCACACCAGAGAACCTAGAAGGCCACCTGTGGCCTCGAGGCTCCCAGTTCCCCACCCCTGGCGTTGGACCCTTTTGGGGGTGGTTGGACTCTGTGATCTCCAAAAGCCTCTTTTAGTTTGAACCCTTTCCACTGAGAATGCAGGGGGCCGGCTCCCCAAGCACTCTGAGACAGCTTGGTAGAACAAAGGCGCTCACAACTGCCAGGGACCTACTTTAGAGGTCTAGTCCAACCTCCTCATTTCTCACATGAGGAAGCAGAGACCCAGAGAAGGAAAAGCACTTTCTAGGAGTCACACAGTGAGTTTCAGATCTCCGTCTAAGGATCTTTCCAACACTGGCTTATCATGGAATCATAACTGGGCCACAAGGGACTATCTCCATGTAGCTAGGAATTCTTGCATTTGGGGGTAAATTCAGTTGCAAGAGGGAGGAAGGGGGATGTTGGCATCAGCCCAGTGGACAGTCAGGCCAATGGTACAGTTATGCCAGAACCCAAGAAGATCCATCGCCCAGGGAAGATGGACCCTGAGGGAAAGGAGCCACTGCAGTAGGATCCTGGGGATGGCTGTGCCACATGTCACCTACCAGAGAACTGCAAGGTAAGCTGTGTAGAGGAAACATGCCTTCCCCATGCTACCATCCTACGTCCAAGTCCCATGAGCCCCACACTAGCAGGGCAGTGGCTAGCCGAGAGGGGAAGACCCTCAGGGTTTCTGGCTGTAACAGTAAGGCAGTAATAACAATGTAGATGACAATTGTCAAAATGCCTATCTAGTTCTGTATCGCAAAGTATATGAGACCCTCCACATAGAAGATAGAAGAAGTAAACCATTTATTCAGACACCAGGAACCATATCCCATAAGCCATTTATCCAGTCTATCACAGCAATAAACATTCCACACACAATATAACAATCTGGAGCCTTGCCAACCCAAAACCTCTCCAACCCCCTGCTGGGGTCTTCCCCAAAACAAACTCACAGTACAGCATCACAAGGGTGGCCGTTAGCAGCCATAACTGCTCTGTCTCTCAGCATTTCCTATGACATGACTTCCTTTTCCTGTCAGGAAGCTCCTCCCACCACATGTAACTTAGGCTTCCTGTGACAAGTGTGTCACATGGCCTATTAATGGGTGGGAAAGATCTTCAAATCTAATTGCTGCTACACTGGCCAAACAGAACAATTGCTATTTACACTCACTCTGAACCATCAGAGCCCAATCAACAACCAAATGAGGCTTGGGCCAGGACCTATTGCTGACTAATCGATGAGAGCCAGAGTGCTGTTTAACTGCTGTGTGGATACTGGTAAGAATGGCTTGGGGGTAGGACCATGTACTATGACCAGGTGGGATTTATACCAGGATTGCAGGGCTGGTTCAATATTAGGAAAACTATCAACGTAATAGACCATATCACTAACAAGACCAGCAGAAATCATATGATTATCTCAATAGATGCAGAAAAAGCCTTTGACAACATATAATACCCATTTCTGTTAAAAACCTAGAGAGCATAGGAATAAATAGAGCTCACCTTAAAATAATAAGTAATATTTATCTAAAACAATCAGCAAGCATTATCTGTAATGAGGATGAGCTAGAAGCCTTCCCAGTACAATCAGGGGTGAAGCAAGGATGGCCATTATCACCTCTATTGTTCACTATTGTGCTGGAAATGCTAGCTTTAGCAATAAGAGAAATAAAAGAAATTGAAGGAATTAGAATAGGCAATGAGGAAATAAAACTTGCAGATGATTATGGTGGCATACTTAGAGAATCCTAGAGAACCACCTAAAAAAAAAACTAGTGGAAATATTAACTTTAGCAAAGTTGAGGGATACAAAATAAACCTACATAAATCATCAGCATTTCTGTATATTACCAACAAAGTCTAACAGCAAGAGATAGAAAGAAATTCCATTTAAAATAGCCTTAGATAATATAAAATACTTGGGAGTCTACCTGACAAGACAAACCCAGGAACCATATGAACACAATTACAAAACACTTCATACAAATAAAGTCACATCTAAACAACTAGAAAAATATAAATTGCTCATGGGTAGACTGAGCCAATATTATAAAAATGACAATTCTACCTACATTAATCTATTTAGTGCCGTACCAAACAACCAAAAAAATTTTATAGAGCTAGAAAAAATAATAACAAAATTCATCCAGAAGAACAAAAGGTCAAGAATATCAAGGGAATCAGTGAAAAAAAATGTAAAGAAAGGTGGTCTAGCCTTACCAGATCTCAAATTGTATTATAAAGTGAAAATCACTTTGGCTAAGAAATCTGGTATTGGCTAAGAAATAGAATGGCGGAGTAGTGTAATAGATTAGATACACAATACAGTATAATAAATGGCCATAGTAATCTAGTATATGATAAACCCAAAGACCCAAACTTTGGGGACAAAAGCTCATTATTTGACAAAAACTGCTGGGAAAACCGAAAAACAGTATGGCAGAAACTAGGTATAGACCAAAATCTCAGACTGTATAACAAGATAAGGTAAAAATGTGTACATGATTTACACATAAAAGGTGATACCATAAATAAATTAGGAGAGCATGGAAAAATTTATCTGTCAGATCTATGGATAAGGGAAGAATTTAGGACCAAACAAGATATAGAAAGCATTACAAAATATAAAATAGATAATTCTGATTATATAAAATTCAAAAGTTTTTACACAAATAAGAAAAATGCAATCAAAAGTAGAAGGAAAGCAGAAAACTGAGAAAAAAATCTTACAACAAGTATCTTTGATAAAGGCCTCATTTCTCAAATATATAGAGAACCAAGTCAAATTTATAAGAATACAAGTTATTCCCCAATTGATAAGTGGTCAAAGGATACGGAACAGGCAGTTTACAGACAAAGAAATCAAAGCTATCTATAACCATATGAAAAAATGCTCTAAATCACTGTTAATTAGAAGAATGCAAATTAAATCAACTCTGAGCTACCACCTCATGCCTATCAGATTGGGTAATATGACAAAAAAAAAGGAAAATGATAAATCTTGGAGGGGATATGGGAAAACTGGGACTCTAATGCACTGTTGGTGGAGTTGTGACCCGATCCAACCATTCTGGAGAACAATTTAGAACTATGCCCAATGGGTTATAAAACTGTGCATACCCTTTGACCCAGCAATACAACTGCTAGGTCTATATACCAAAGAGATTTTTTTAAAAAGGGGAAAGGACCTATTTGCACAAAAATATTTATAGCAGCTCTTTTTGTGGTGTCAAAAAATTGGAAATCGAGGGGATGCCAATCAACTGGGAAATGAATGAACAAGTTGTGGCATATGATTGTGGTGGAATATTATTGTGTTATAAGAAATAATAAGTAGGATGATTTCAGAAAAACCTGGAAAGACTTACATGAACTGATGCCAAGTGAAATAAGCAGAACCAAGAGAATTCTGTACACAGTAACAGCAATATTATACAATGAAGAATTGTGAATGACTTACCTATTCTCAGCAATACAGTGATCCAAGACAATCCCAAGGGACTCATGCTATCCACCTCCAGAGAAAGGACTGATAGTGTTTGAATATAAACTGAAGCATGCTGTTTCTATCTCTCTCTCTCTCTCTCTCTCTCTCTCTCACACACACACACACACACACACACACACGTACACACACACATTCTTTTTGTTATTGTTGGAGTCTTCTTGTACAAAATGACTAATATGGAAATGTTTTATGTGATTGCACATGTATAACCTAATATTGGATTGCTTACCGTCTCAGGGAGGAAGAAGGGGAGGGAAGAAAGGGATAGAATTTGGAATGGAAAACTTTTTTTAAATGTTTAAAATTGTTTTAACCTGTAATTGGGGGAAAATAAAGTATTGTTTTTTTGTTTTTGTTTTTGTTTTTGTTTTTAAAGAATGGCTTGGTATGTGAGGGAAGCAGGCAGAGCCATGCCTGGTAATGTTTGTTCCAGGGAAATTGACATGACATGGGTCCCTCAGTTTAGCGGAAGGCTAGGACGCCAACTAACCAAGCCTCTATATCTCGTCATTGGACCCAGATGGCTCTGGGGGAGAAAGTGAGGCTGGTGACTTTGCATCGCCCTCCCACACTGTAATCCAATTCACTTGCATGTCACGGCATCACCTCCCTGATGTCATGGTCCTCTTCGAGAATGAAAGACATACAATAACACCACCAACAACAGGATACCAACCCATGGGGAAAGACTAGGACTGCAGTATGAATGAAACCACCCCCCTTGCACAATGCCATCGGCATCCTATTTTGACTAATTATTCCTGCTAACCAGGTGCTAAACTCTATTGTTTCTCCACCGCTGAAGCAGGGTGAGTGTTGCTGTCTTTGCCTTCCAAATTCTGCACCCTCAGGAAAAGCTGTGAGCACCCCACCCTAACTATTATTGATCTGAAGGTTGGGTGGGGGGGCATGGAGTAGGGCTGGGGTAGTGAATGGGAACTGTGTTCCCTGGGCCTAGTAGTACCTTTGGGGCTGAAAGACAAGGAGTGGTCTAGACAGGCTTCTGCTAATGAGTAGTAGGGCGATGCCTCTGGGAGGCATCGTGATGAAAGCTGGCATCTCTAAGGAGCTTGGAGGTTCAACAAGCACTTTCTGCTCAACAACCTTATGAGGCGAAGAAGAGTAGCCCCATTATGCAGAAGAGGAAACTGAAGCAGGGAGAAGTAGATCTCACGACTAGCTTATGAGTGTTGGAGCCGGGACTCACACCCTTCTGACTCAGTTTCCTCATGTGAAAAATGAAGCCATTGTCCTTGGTGACATCTAAACCTATGATTCTGCCACTTCCAGTCCAGATGCTGTGCCCCACCACACGAGCAATGAAGCTGATTCTACCACCTGGCACAAAAAAAGACCAGTGTCAAAGTGGCAAGGATGAGAATGTTAGAGGGGCTTCGGGGAGAAAAACAACCTAATACCCTCTTAGAGGAGCTGTGAATTGGTCCAACCATGCTTGAAAACAATTTAGAGTCATCTAAGAAATGGACTAAGTTAAACAACCCTTTGACCTAGCAGCTAGGGGACTCAGTGGAGAGAGCTCTGGATTTTGAGGAAGAGCAGAGTTCAAATCCTGCCTCACTAGCTGTGTGACCTTGGGCAAGTCACTTACCCTGTCTGCCTCAGTTTCCCCATCTATAAAATGGAGCCAAAAATGACACTCGCCTCCCAGAATAGGGAGGATAAAATGAGTTAGCATTTTAAAACACACTTGTAAATGCTAACCATTATTATTATTATCAGCTATTATGAAGATATTCACTTAGGGAGGATGCTTTGGTGGAAGAGCACACCTTTTGCTTTTTGCAGCACTTTTTGTAACAACAAAAAATCCACAAAAGTGAGTGCTTATTCATTAGGGGTTGGCTGAACAAACTGGGGTATGTGAGGAAATGATGGACTATCATTGCTTCATAAGAAGTAAGGCACATGGAAAGATTCAGAAAAATAAATGTAGTGCTTCAGGTTCCCTTACTTCCACACAGCTATTTCATATTTCAGTCTCTGTGTGGGTCTGTTTCCACTCAAAACCACAGTTTCTGAAAGCCTAGGTCAGGATTCGAACTCAGGTCTCTTCTCTATTCCAGCCCTCTCTCTACTATACTGTGTTATTGGTTTCCTCATGTGCACAAAGGAGGGGCTGAAACAGATGTTCTCGGAGTTCAAATTCTGCAGACATTTATTAAGAGCCCCTGAGAAATGTGGCCTGGAAGCCCTGAGAAGCCGGGGTGCTCGGGACTTGGGGGTTTTGGACCTGGGAGTGAGAGTGTATTCTAGAGGAACCAAGCTGAGCTGTGAACCTAGTCCCCTTTTCTCCCCAGGGACAAAGGAGGAGGGGAATTAGGCCTTCCATGTGCTGGGGGATCTGGGATGTCCTTCCGTATATGGTGGGAAGAGGGGGTAGTTCTGTGTGACTTAGGGCGGGGGATGGGGGGATCTGAGTGGGCTGGTTCCTGGGGTCACTCTCTACGGAGGATGCCATAGACAGCAGGGTTTGTGCCTTCTCCCTTTTTCAAAAGCTTCGGTTTGAGATGAAAAGTGGTGGTGTCAGCAGCCTTTAAAAGAGTTGCCAAGAGAGCTCCTTCATTTTGGTACAGTGTGAGGGCTGTGTGGGTGGAAGTGGAAGGGGTGACCGGGATTAGGTATAGAGCCAGGAGCCGAAACAACATGCATGTGTGATCATATTAATTCTTATGAACATAATTATTAATTAAGCTATATTATATGCACGTGAATGTACATAACACTACAGCTTACATATATAGATTATATAGATAATACAGATATAATTACAGATTATAAATTACAATGTATGACCTCATAAGGAAGGCTGTCGTAGGGGATAGAGTCTCAGCTAGGAGTCGGGAAGAGTCAAATGAAAATGCTGCCTCTGCCGCTTACTAGCTGTGGTATCCTGGGCAGGTGACTCAGCCTTTTTGTGCCTCAGGCAACTGCCTAGGACCTATCTACTAACTTATTATGGCTAAAAATAGCTACCATTTATACAGCATTCACTATGTGCAGGGCACAATGCTAAGTGATTTACGATTACAATCTTATTTGATTCTCACAAAAGCCCTGGCAGGTTGGTGTTATTATTATCATCCCCATTTTACAGATAAGGAAACTGAGGCAAACAGGTTAAGTGACTTGCCCAGGGTTACAGAGCTAGTATTTGAACACAGGTCTTCCTGACCCCAAGTCCAGTACTCTGTGCACTATGGCGCCCCCTAGCTGCCTCCTGAGTCAAGATGTGTTCCCACATAGGATTCCTTATGCTGCTAAAATCACAGACGTTTAGTCAGTCTACATCTATATATCTCTATTTATCTACCTATAACATACACCCCTATATAGACGGACGCAGAGAGGAGGAGGTGGTACCAACGCTGCCTCCAGGCTCTCTTGTTGTATTAGCTTGTTCACTCAACCTTGTAGAAAAGGTATTCAGTGTATAATGTGGGTATCAGGTATAAGACAAGTTTATTTCCTCCACCGTAGAAAATTATCAAGATGAAAAGGTATACACAATGAATCAGAAGGCACAAGTATTTCGAGTAACCTCTCATACTCATCATTCTCTCCCAGTTGGTAGGATGGAAAAAGTAGTTTACTTTCCCCTCAGCCCTGCACTGTCCATGCAATAGCTTCTAGCCAGCCAAGCACATCAGTTCTTTAGTTCTTCAGGTTGCAGGCTGGTCCTGCTGACAGTCGTGTCTCCAATGAGAAATGGGCTGTTACAGGAAGCCCCTCTCACTGGGCAGCTGGCCTCCACCTTGGGGATCTTCGCCCTCATGACGTGGCTGCCACAACTAGAAAGATCCATTTGTCAGGGCTGCTATTTGCTGACCTGTCTGCCACAAAGAAGGGATAAAGTGTAGGAGGACAGCTGGGAACTCGGCTCACTAAGAGAAGCACGTGATCCTGGTGTCCTGCCTGGCCACTGTGGCTGCTGTGGGCAAGGCATGAGTGGGGGAAAGGAGAGAGGAATTGAGAAACTCCTTCCCTTCACCCCTACTGAAAGGCTGGGGAGAGAAGTACCCAGTAAGAAGTTAGCTCCTCTTACAGAACACAAAGGAATCATCTTTAAAACACACACACACACACACACACACACACACACACACACACACACACACACGAGAACTGCTAATAATGAGTGGCTATGTCATCTCACCAGGGTGTGTGTTCTTCAGGAAGGGGCTCAGGCATGTGTCCAGCTCCCTGAGAGATGGACCAGCCCATCGAATTGGTGTGTGTGTGTGTGTGTGTGTGTGTGTGTGTAAGAGAGTTGGAGCTCTGGGCCACTCAGATCCAAGTCCCAGCTCTGTCCCTTATTAGCCCAGGGCCTCAATTTACTCATCTGTAAAATGCCCTGGAGGAGGGGCACCAGAGGTGCTGGTCCTCCCTGAATACCCCATACACCCCTGACTCTCCTCAGTGGCTCCAAGAAGCTGTAGTGTGTATAGTAGCCACACCCCATAAAATGGTCTTAGCAGATGGCTAAACCGGGTTGGGGGTAACCAAGAAGCCTTCAACTGGTTGGTGAGTTGGTGAGGGGGTCTTCTACCCCAAGCATGTGAAGACTTCGCCCAGTGGAATGGGCAGATGAGGACAGTTTGTTCCAAGGGCCACAAAGGCGGCTGAAGCGGGTGCTATGGAACGCTTAGAGCTTAGTCAGATGTTGAAGATGCCAAGGTCATCTGTTGCATCCCGGGCCATCGCTGGTCATCCTGACTTTTGTCTTGCCGCTGGACTTTGATGACAGGAAAAGAGAATGAGGCTAATGACCTCGTGCAACTCTGCCTCCCTTAAATCCAGTTCACACAGAAGTCAAGATATCACCCTGTGGTGTCATCGGTCTTCTTGGAAAACTAAGGACAAAGAAGAACAACTTGAATGTACGTTGTTTAGTCATATTTTAGTCATGTCTGGCTCTTTGTGACCCCATTGGGGTTTTCTTGGCAAAGACACTGAAGTGTTTTTCCATTTCTTTCTCCAGCTCACTTGACAGATGAGGCAACTGAGGCAAACAGGGTTAAGTGACTTGCCCAGGGTCACTCAGCTAATAAGAGTCTGAGGCCAGATTTGAACTCAGGAAGATGAATCATATGTAAAAATAAACATACACATATATACATATAATGTGTACACACATAATACATGTAATCTATCTATAAATATAGTATTATGCATATATAACACATGTATATTATATATA